>NW_016107601.1:1800878-1967322 GCF_001604975.1 Cebus imitator
CAGGGAGAGGGAGAGAGAGTGGGAGTGTGCTGGATTCTGGTTTAGATAATTCATGGGCAGATAATCAACAACTGTGAGCACAAACCTCCAAATAAACTCGTACAACGAGTGAAGGGTGAGCATTTCCCCCAGGACGGGCGAGATCAACACAGCCTCTTTGGGTCACACAATGAAACCAGCTGTGCGTTTTATTTTGTGTGTGACTTTATCCATCATGTAGATCATTGAAAGGATGGCTCTAGTATGTTAATATTAATCACTTAGAGCCAGGGTGCTTCAGTTGTCACTTATCCTTGTTGCAGATAGTTTTAGCTGCACATATGGAATATTATTTGTCATGCACTCTTCTGAGACCCCTAGAATGTCAGGACATAACAGATGATTAAAGGATTGAAAAGCAACCTTCACTCTGAATATCTTTGTCTTAAATTGTCAAACCAGAGCTTTATTGCAATTTGACAGTTTAGTTTTCTTTCACCTAAGTTTTATGGGCATATGCCAAAAATAATTTGTACAAAACTTTACTCAAATAAGTGCCTTGAAACACAAGTCTTGGAATATAAATGTAATCAAATAAATAGTTTCTTCCTCATCCAACCACCAATGTCCTTTCTCTTTTCACTTTCTTTTTCTTCCCATCCATAGGAGAATCTATTATTCAATCTAAGGCCCTTATCTTCCATTTTTAAGTGATTAACTCTTCACACTATGAGAATTAGGCTTGCCTCTCCTTGATCGTATTTAAATATGATTTCTGCCTCCACTGCTGTATCATCCTGTTATATTCAAAACACTCTATGTATTGAATTGTGCAGGATTCCTCAACCTATGCCACAAGCAAATTCCTAGCGCTAGCCATAAATCAATTCCTTGGACTCAAAACATAATTTTTTATTGACATCATAATGGAAAGCATACTTTAAATATAGCCATAAAAAGATTTTTGATTCTAAAAATGTAATAAAATCATACTGAACAATGGACTCAGTATTTTAAAAATATAAATTTTAAGAAAAAGAATAATATTGGTACTATATTTAAATGACATTGCAGAAACATGTAAACTGAACGTGCAGTGAGGCTGTGGTTACCATGGTGTGAGGCAATTATGGAGCACATTGGGAAATGGAGAGGTTGACAGTAGGGTCATCTACTTCACCCTGGGAAGGACTATTTTGATGTTTTAGGCTGTTACCCAGAGAGGAGCAGGGGAAAGAGAAGGGATCCTTAATCTGCCTTTGAGCATCTCAATAAAGTTTTCTCTGGTCCTTTCCTTTCCCTGTGACTGTCTAATAAGCCTGTATAAATGTTCCATTTTTAAAAGGTCAGATTTCCTCAATTGCCTTGAAAGGTCTTGATGCTGACTTGCTAGAAGGTGGTAGGTTGGACTGGATAGATTCTCACAGTTCCTTCTAACTCATAAATGCTGTTGATTCTGATCTTCCTTAGTCTGTCTTTATTATTTGTTAACAGGGAAAACGGATTTGTATGGGTCTTTATAGCCTCAAGGAAAGATTATTCCTCCATGCAGGCCAATTCTCTGCTAATCTTTCCTTACCCTCTGATCTTTGATTACATTTGTGGAAAGTCAGGCCTAGATCTGGGCAAAGATGTGCCAGCAGCTGATTTTCTTCTTGGTTTAGGGCCACTGACAAAAATTCCTATGTGGAGCCTCTCTGGGGTTTATAATTACTTTGCTACAACTTTCTGCTATCTGAACAGTCCAAAGGTTATCATAGACAATGAGTTAGCTATTCCAGATCCAAAAATTCAAGGGAATTAAGATGCATTTTCCTATTAAAAACGTAAAACCAAGTGAAAGATCAAGTTATGAACATGTAGAACATTTAATGAACTTGAGAATCAAGGCTTACAGTGTCATTACCAGACATAACTCTAGTATTTTATTGGAACTGACTTGTCTAGAATTCTTTACAGAGTATAGGATCTGTATTGTAGTTTTATAAGTCATTAGTTAGCATTCACCTGGAGTGATTGAAAAGATAGAAACTAGAAAATAACATGATCTAGTAAGATTTTAGCAATATGACTCTTACATAAAGACATGATTTTAATTTTTGTTACTATACTTAATCATTGCCTTAAAATATGGTTTAGTCTTCTCAATCACCTGAGAGGTTAAGATAATCTAAGGAGGCACTATGAGACGGATCAATCTACTTTCACTTTCATTAATGGGAAAACCGAGGCACCGAGTGACCATGTGATCTGCCTGAAGTCAGTCCTTGAGGCAGTCTTTGAATATACCATGTAAAATGCTATAAAGCATAATGTTTATAAGCCCAGGCTTTAAAGTCAAACGGACCTACATTCTGACTTCAGTACTTAGCTAACCTGGACAAATAATACGTGTCTTGGAGGATTTTTGTGTGTGCAAAAAACAAAAGACATATAAAGTTCTTAGTGTAACAATTGTTATGTAACCACTAAGTATAGCTGTATATGGTATATAGCTATATTTATTAACATAGCTTTTCTGTTTAATGTTATTTCATTTAAACTGTGCTGCTTAATTTACTAGACTTGATTGATCTATTGATAACATCTTTTCATTCTTAATTGTATTAATTAGAGTAGAAGAAGAAAAAAGAATGAAACTTAATTTCCCCTAGGTCCTAAGGGATTTGTGTGGGTCAATTTATTAATGAAATGTGAAGAACATTTGGCAAACCCACCAAATGAGACAAAGCGTTGTAAAGAGCCTTTAGAAAGAATTGGTATCTAATGTTAATGTCGGTGGAATGGAACTGTCATGGGATAATGGCCTTTTGATGGTACAGAAAATGCCAAGGCAGAGATAAGACATTTATTTTGAAAGCATTAGACAATCACCTTTTGATAGTGTCCTTCCACTAGGTCTTTATTTCTAATAGACCAATAATTGATATGGATGTAATTATTTTTCTTGATGGATTTGATATATTAGGCAACGGCCTTGCTCACTGTGCACAATCATTAAGTTCCTGCATCTTCACTGGTCACCAGTACAAACCTTTTATCCTGTGTTCTCTCCAATCAGAATTCTGAGTATCTATGGGCATTTTTTTCTCTCTAAATACCAAGTGCAGCAATAACATGAATGAG
Organism: Cebus imitator; assembly: GCF_001604975.1. Lineage (NCBI taxonomy): Eukaryota > Metazoa > Chordata > Mammalia > Primates > Cebidae > Cebus > Cebus imitator. The sequence goes on from NW_016107601.1 coordinate 1,803,984, forward strand.
GAGATTTGGGGCAAGCTGAACTCCTGAGCCTTGTGGTGGTATAACCATAAGTTTAGGTACTTTTTAAGTCTCCTGGAAGCAGAAATCTACTTTTTTAAACATGGAGAATCAGATTTGTCAATGACTGATATTTTCTGTAAACCTAAAGTACAAAAACTCAAGCTATGAAAGTTTCATACAACTAATACTGTTGCAGAAAATATTTGCTGCAGGGTAATAAGATCAATGATAGAGTCGATTCTGTAAACCTTGTGAAATTAAAGTCCTTATTATCTAGAGAAAACCATTGTGTGTGTGTGTGTGTGTGTGTGTGTGTGTGTGTGTGTGTGTGTGTATGTAGTGCATGTGACAATCAGATGTCCAACACCATAACTGGGTAGCTGGTTATTCATGCTGTTTTACAGAGAGTAATGAAAGGCTAGTAGAATGTCTTTAATTTGTTATTATTAATCTTGTTTCAAGGAAACATGAGAAAAGGTGGATGGTTTGGATTGACTTTTTATTTGCTATGAGTATGGTAATTTCACCCACACATTATCTTGAATGTACACATTTTTAGCTTAATGGATTTCTTGAGTCAAGTTATGGCCTTGCTACACTGAAGTTTATCCCACAGTGCTGTAGGATAATAATACAAAAAAAGCAGTCCTTTGACCTCTCTTTTTAGGCTTACCTATAAAGTCCAATAGAGCTCAAATGGCAAGAGGAAGATTTCATCTTTTGTCTCCTGTCCTGAACTTCTCTGATACATGTCTTGAATTTTTATTCAAATTACTTTGGGTTTTAATTTATTCAGTCAAATGTCAACCAAGTGTTGTTTATCCTGTGGATTACATTCATGCTCACTGCAGAATTCTCTAACATTTTGATTTCTAATTATTTTCTTGTTTATCCATGTGGTAGGATGTTTTGAATATTACCTTCTGACCACTGACCAGTTGGAATTATAATTTTAGCAAGGGTGTAGTGTTAGCACATCTATCAACTGCATTGCAACTTTATTCCTTATAGCATTGTCTTCCTTAGTTATTTATTATGCTTGAACAAGCCAATGTATATTGGATATTGGAGTTGAGCCTTGCACACAATGTTCAACTGCAGCCTTTCTAAGATTCCTGTGCACAAGGCTATACTAAGAAATATTGAGGCACATCTCCAAGGAATTCTGAACTAACAGAAAAACAGTTAATTCAAGAAGCTGTGAAGCCGTTTCTACACCAGAAATAAACTCTAAACTCCTGTATCCCATTGTCTTCCATTCACCTGTTTCCTTCTGTTCTTCTCTGGATTTGATTCCTTTTCTCACTCCTTGTACATTATTTTTGGAGTTATGGACTAATGCTGAACATCTCTGTTTCTGATAACCAGGCTGATTTAAACTTGGGATGGGAAAAGAAGCATGGTGTTGGACAATGGTGGTGCAGCCATTTGGAAAAGGCATTAAATCAAAGAACATGTAATCTGGGTTACAGTAGAGTGAAAGGGTCAGGCAGTATAGCTCGTGACATGTAAGGTCATAGTCTATTAAAAAAAGGAGTTTTGTATGGTCAAAAGGTACAATATAAAGAAACACAGCAGAGAGATAAAGCTGGAAAGTAAGTTAGGGTCCAGATTATGAAGACTTTGGGTGCCCTGATAAGGAATCCAGCATTAGCATCTGGTGAGGTAGAGTCAGTAGAGGTTTCCAGCCAGATGTGGCATACAATTAGATTTCTGTTTTAAGTAGAGATCTATGGAAACAGTATGGAGAAGGGACTGGAGAAAGAAGAAGCTGAAACCCTTCAGAGACTGTTGTCATATATAGGGTGAGAGATGATACACGCCTGAAATAAAGGGAGAGAAGAAACTGGAAGGGAGAGATGTTCTTAATGTTAGGATGAACTGGATATAGTGACTTATTAAAAACAGAAAGAGAAGGACAGGATGGAACTCGACATAGTTTTGGGTTAGTGGGTGTATTAGTTTGCTAGGACTATCATAACAGAATATTACTGATTGTGTGGCTTAAGCAATGGAAGTTGATCCAGATGTCAGCCATGCTTTCTCTGAAGGTGTTGGGGAAAGATCTGTTTCAGATTTCCCTTCTAGCTTCTGGTAATTCCTTAGTTTGTGGCAGTGTAATTCCAGTTTTTCATATCGTTTTTCTCCTGTATGCATGCTTATCTCTTCACATGGTGGTTTTTTTTTTTTTTTTTTTTTGCGATGAAGTTCTCACTCTTGTCACCCACGCTGGAGAGCAATGGTGCCATCTCGGCTCACTGCAACCTCCACCTCCTGGGTTCAAGCAATTCTCGAGTAGTTGAGACTACAGGCACGCGCCACCATGCCCAGCTAATTTTTGTATTTTTAGTGGAGATGGGGTTTCACCATGTTGGCCAGGATGGTCTCCATCTCTTGACCTCATTATCCACATGCCTCGGCCTCCTGAAGTGCTGGGGTTATAGGCCTGAGCCACTGCACCCGGCCAGCAGGGTGTTCTTTTTATAAAGGTACTAGATGCTGGATTAAGGTCCCACCCAATTCTAGTAGTATCTTATCTTAACTAATTACATCTGCACCAACTTTATTTCCAAACAAGGTCACATTCTGAGGTACTGAGGGTTAAGACTTCAGCATATGAACTTTTAGGGGACAAAATGCAACTATAGTAATCTACAATAAAGACTGAAGCACAGAAATCCTCCTGCATTTCCAGCCTACTCACCCTGCCCTGCGAATTTAGATTTACAACTACAACATCAACTCTTACCTGAATTTCTAGCCTGCCATCTTTCCATATGGATTTCAGGCTTATCAACCCCTACCACTGGGTGAGGCAATTCCTTAAAATATCCATCTCTATCTGTAGCTAGCCAGCTAGCTAGATAAAAATATAGATATATAGAACCAATACAGACCAATATGATATGGATATAGATATAAATACATAGATGGATGGATAGATAGAGAGATCAATAGAGGAGCCCACTAATAAATGTCTGAAACCCTTGGAATAATGTAGGGTAAATAAATTTCAATACATACGGGACATACTTTTTAGTGAGGTAGGAAGCCCGGTAGCAGGTATGGTACAAAAAAGTTAAGGCCAATCAGAGACCTCTTGATGCACATCTGTCAACTCATTCCCTTCCCAGGAGAAGCAGTGCCAGCCTTCCTGAGCCCAACTAATCAATCAATCAATCAATCAATCAATCATCTTCTGTCTATCACCTACCTACCCATCTATCAATCTGTTTCTCTGGAGAACCCTGACATATAGTGGGGAAGACTGAGTACTTACAGAGGAGTTAAAGGGAGCTAGAAAAGATAAAAAGAGAGAGACAAACTTCTTGAGGGCAGGGCAGGATTCAAACCCCAGGAAGGAGTAAAAAATAAAGGAGAAGAATATTCCATGTTTTCTGAGGTCTTAGGATGTAACTCTATAACTTCAATATTATTTCTATCTCAAATTGCAACTTCACAACTAGAACTAGGCTCAACTAACGCTTGCTTGACACATTGAAAAACTGTGTTCTAATCAAACTGAAAACATTAGGTCAAACCATATGAAATTACTAACATTTGACATTTATTTTTTGCTAAAAAACCATTAATTTTATATAGTTCAATGGAATATAAATTAGATTATTTATAAATGTGGATTCCACTTATAAATACAAGCTGTTTTCTTGAATATCTCAGAACCAAGTCAGTGTGTGACAACTTGAGAGAGGTGGAGTCTATGTGATCAGGTGTTAACCTTGTCCTGGTCAGGGGGAGCACCATGTCAGCACATTTAAAGATATCTGTTTAAAGGCAATAGCTAACAGTGTGAAGACAGTCTAGTGACCACACTTATTATTTGTTTCTCACAAAACACTATGAGATAGGTACTACTATCATTGCCATTTTGTCATTGAGGAAACTGAGGACTAAAAAGTGGAAATGACTTGCCCAAAGTGGTAGATCCAGGAATGGAGTCCAGGCATATCTGACTTACCAACCCACACCCTAACAACTCATGCTGTATTGCCTCAGATACAGCATATAGTTACCAAGAGCTGGATCTAAAGGGAACTAGAAAGCCAAAGTCCATGGATATGACTCATGCAGGAAACAAAAGCTACTACAGATAAGAGCAGAGGATCAAGTATCAATCATATCAGACCAATTTTCTGAAATAGTTTTTCTCTAACTCCTACTATTATGTTCATTTCTTATTTAATCCAACAGAAAATTTATTAAATAATACTATATGCCCAGGCATTGGTCTAGGTAACTGGGAATCATCTTTGATTCCCATCTTCCCATCTTTGATCAAGGCAGACAAAGACCTCTGCACTTAAGGAGCTTAACTCCTAGATAGGAAAACAGAAAATAAATGAATATAATAAAAAGGAATTATAAAAGCATGTTATAGAGTGTAAGTACAGTTTACAAAATATAGCTTAGTACAGTGTTTCAGGAGTACTGTGTTGGGGTGAGCAGGAGGCAAGATTCAACATGAAATAGCATGGGTAGGATTGCCTTTACTGAGAAACATAATTTGAGGAAACACTTCAATGTAGGGATGAATCAGGTAGCTATCAAGAAAAGAGCATTCTCAGCAGAGTAAAGGCACTAAGGCCAGAATGTGCCTGGCATGTTCTAAGACCAGTAACAAAGTTCAGTCTGTCTGATGTAGAGTGAAACTCTCACGACAGATTGCTAGAGGAAGGGCAGACAGCATTGAGCCGTATAGGCATGTAAATGACTCTGGCTTTTACTCTGAGTGAAATGGGAAATGAGAAACCATTGCAGGGTTTCGAGCAAGAGAGGGATATGATCTAACTTTTACTTTCAAAAGGATTACTTTGGCTGCTGTGTTAGGAAAGACTAAAGGGTCAAGAGTAGAATACGGGAAACTTGTTGGAGACCCTTTCAGTGATATAGACAAGAATACCAGGACCAGGTGGTGGCAGCAGAGAAGGTAAGAAGTCATCAAATTCTAGATATATTTTGAAGCTAGAGCAGCAGAAAGGTAAGAAAGGAATCAAGGATGACTGCAAAGGTTTTGCCTGAGTAACTAGAAGAAAGTAGTTATCAACTGATATGGATAAGGCCACAAATGGAAGAGACACTGGAGGAAGCTCTTGAGCTCAGCTTTGGACTTGGTGTTGAATGTCTGTTCTACATCTGGGCAAAGGTGTTAAATGGGCAGGTAGATATGTATAAGTCTGGAGTTTGGAGAGGGAGATCCAAATAGAGATGTAAGATTGGGAGGTTTCAACATAAAGGTGTTATTTAAAGCCATGAGATATCATGTTCTGTTACCAAGGGGAGACTAGCTCGAGAAGAGAAGAGGCTCCAGGACTGATCTCTACAACCAGCAAAGGACATCAAGCAGGAATGACCAGTGAAGCTGGAAAAAAAATCTAGGGGGTGAGGTGCTCTGATGCTGATGTGAAAGTAGAATGAATGCCTTGTACACATTTTTACTTTTCCAACCTCTGGTTGAATGGAAAGGATTCTGAAGACCTAGAGGAGGGAAATCATGAGATAGAAAGACTTTGGTCGCTGGGTGACTGCATGAAGCCAAGGCGCTCGCTGCCAACCTGGACTGTGATTAAAGCAAGAAGAAACATTTTATTGTATAGGCCTCTGGCATTTGGGAATATTTTAAAACAACTGTTAACCTATTGCTAACAATAGCCTGCTGTGAACAAGAAAGTACTATTTTTAAAAATTTTTCATCAGATTTATGATCTTTTGAACTAGATCTGAAAAATTATTCCAAGTTAGAAGATATGACAACCCTAGGCTCTCAATAGTGTTGACCTGGGATTGGCAAAGCCCGGTTCCAATGTGGACATCTGTGAACTGGGATGGTTAATGGTTTGTTCCTGATGCTCACCTTTGATTGTCTCCTGAAAATAGCTATTATTGATGGGAAGCTGTTAGTCGGTTTTTAAGGTTCATCATTATGGTTTCTACATCTTTGATTGATTGCTATAGTTAAATAAAAATGTCTACCTTCCCTCAAGTGCAGAGTTTGGAATTACATTTGGAGAACTGATTGAAAAATTGTTGTGAGCCTGAGGTTGATCTCATGAGCCTTCATTGTGGTATCTGTATCACAGACTATTCATTATCAAGTTTGAAAGCCTAGCTAAAAAAAGGACATGTCCGAATATCTATTGCAATGGCTTCCCAACACGAGTAACATCAAATCCAAGGTCTTACCGCCTTCTTCATGCTGGCCTCTTGCTGTTCCTGGAGCACACCTCACATGCTTCCTGCATAGATCTTCTGCAGTACTTTCCTGCAGCTCACACGGATGCTCACAGGGCTTCTTCTCTCACTTCATTCTGAACATTGGTCTCCCTGGCCACCCTACCTAAAATAATAGCTCCTGGTACCCTCTGCCCTCTTTCCCTGATTCATTATTATTCATAGCATTATGTCTAAGAGACACTAAGTTAGGGAGCTACTTGTTTCTTTGTTTATTGTCTGTTTCACCTATGAGAATGTAAGCTCCGCAAGAGTGGCAGCTTTTTCTTATTCACTGCTGTATTCCCATCACCTAGAACTGTGCCCAGGACATAATACGAGCTTGACAAATATTTGCTGCATAAATGAATGAATGGATTAATAAATGCTTATGGTCATCTGATTTCTCAAAACAACCGTATCTAATCTTAGGAGAGACTGATCTTTTCTCACGGTACAAAATGCCATGATAGCCAACCTAGATGCAGCCTGAGCATAAGAAATTTCAGAAAATCTGGCAAAAATGCTTTGGCCCCAATTTCCTCCAAATGCTCTCATGTATCTCTGATTACTTCTTTCATGTTTCCTTTATGTATTTAATATACATTCAATAAATGTATATTGAGCATGAATTCTTTTCCCAATTTAATAAAGAAAAAAATTCTACCTCTTTCTTATATTACATTTAGTAGAGATAATGTCATGAATCAGACAGGCTTCCTTCAAAGGGACAAAATCTCATTGGCTATTGTTCAAAACTTTTCCAGGCCCCAAAGGAAAAAAAACAAAAGCAAAAACAGAAAACAAGCCCTGTCTGCATTAGTTACTATCTAATTTGTAACCATGGAATCTATTGGTTTTCATGTTTCTGTATATTTTAAGACACATTAACAATCACAATGAAAAATATTAAATGTGAAAATGATTAGATATGTGTCAATAGAAAGTCGGCGTATAAAATCCTTCCTGCCACACCAATTCACAGAGTGCTGATTTACATGATTTTATAAACTTGGTTACCTGCTCACAAAGTTATCTAGTGCTTAAAATGTAATAAGAGTTAGAGGCTTTATTCTTTGTTTTTGCTGTGAAAAACTGTGTTTCCTTTAGAGGAGCTCACAATTTATATACTGAAAATATATAAAAGAATTATGTGTCAACAAAATGGTGTTTAAGGTTTTAAATCATCCTAACAGTCAGCCCTGAGACCTCCTCACTAGACATCTCAGAGACTTTATGAAAGTTTTATTCTACAATTCCCTGCTTGCCTTTACTTTTAGCTGCTTCTTCCAGCTATTCATATAGTTTGAAAAATAGAGTTTATATGCTTTAAGTTGCAAGGCATTTAGAATTTTCATAATCTCTTTATTGTGGCTGAAGCAGTCAAAAAAAATGAAGCCTACTGTTGATAATATTTCACTGTGCCTTTACTAGATTAACTGGGGCAAGAAGCTAGAACTTGTGGCATTTTAAAAAATACTCAATGTTTTAAGAAGCCTTTAGTATGAGGAAGGTGCAGGATAATTAGTTTCAAAATACTTGGTGAAGATCAAAGAGCAGGGTGATAACGAAGCTTTATAAAGAATAGATGGTGAAGATAAGGTTCTTGAGATTACGAATTGTACATTTTTTGTTTTGTATCTTTTATTGCATGTAGCAATGTGCTAAGCACATAGTAGGAGATCATTAAGTCCTTGTAATATTAATTTATAAAAGTGTAATTGAGAATTATGCCTAGCATCAAATTTCAGGTCTTATTTTTTATAAGATAGTAGCATGGAAAATTTTTCTTTGGATAATTACCAGTTAAGAATGAGATATATTTCAGTAATTGATAAGCCACATATATGTTCTCTTATTGCTTTGCATGAATTCTTTTAACATAACTTTACCCATAGTATATCCCCAGCACCTGTTCCCTTTGGCCCTCCTCCTATTTGGTTTCTCATTCATGGGTTTGGAGGTCTATTTTTTTCAGTATCTTCTGGATACTTATGTTCTTTACCTATTGGAAGCTCTTAGTCTAGTGGTAAAGACCAATGATAAAAGAGGAAAATTCAATTCTGTTTTAATTAACCTCTTATATACTAGACCTAAGATTCAGTTTATACTTCCTTGAGTGCTGGAGAGATTTTTATAGAGATTATTATAAGAAGACCACAAAAACCCAGGGAATTATGAGCCTCTTGACTTCAAGAAGAGCAGAATTCCAGGGTAGTTCTTGATTCAGGTGGCCCTGGGATGTCAGTAGTTTCAGAGTAGAGGCTCCTCGTCTTCAGGATGTTCTCTTCATTTCTTTGTATCTTGCCTTCTGCTTACTTGTGGTTTCTATGCTACTAAAACTTGTTCTTGTGAGGGATAAGTTAGAAGTTTTCTCTAAAAGTTGACTTTTAAATTTTGCCCCTGATTCTAATTTTGTCCCTGCATTTCTTAGTTCAAAATACTTAGAAAGATGAATGAATTGGTCCAGCCCATGTTTTTTCAAAGCAACCACGGATGCCCTTAAACACTCCGCGTCCATCCCTAACTCAATCAACTGTGAAAAGAGGGTAAGATCACATAGTAAAAACAGGTCTAAGTGCTGTCTGTTCATCAGAGGCTATCAAAGGAGGCATAGCACAGGCACTGCATTGATATATCTAGTTCAAATTTACCTTCTAAGTGCTAGGATGGAATGGTGCATGAAATTCTCTCAGGACACAGAATTGAATCGCTTGGTTGAGCCTGGGGATAGTCAGAGCAGACCTCTTGGGGAACATTACACTTGAGGTTGAGTCATGTTTGTTCCAGTGAAGAGGCAGAGAAGAGTGTTAGGCAGAGAAAACAGCACAGTAAGAAATAAGGATAGAAAGAAGTGTGTTTCATGGATTGAACCATATATGGTTTAATAAATGTTTCTGAAACTTGACCTGTTAAGAACAGAGTGGAGGGAGATAAGAATAGTGCAAGACAGGATTTATGTTAGAATGCCTAGTGAAAGTAATATGAAAACATTACCTTATGCAGGGGAGTGACTAGGTTATGTTTATAATTGAGATGCATTATCCTGGTGGCAGATGGAAGATGTATATAAACATGGCAAGACTGGAGCAGAGACAAAATGTAGGAGGATAGTTCAGGTAAGAGATTGAAAGGATCCCAACTAGAAAGTGCAGGTAGGAGTAGAAAGAAAGTAATATGTTAAAAGAAATATTTCTTGAGTAGAATCAACGCTATTTGGTAACTCATTAAGATGTGGAAGTTGAGAAAAGTCTTGGTTTTAGTTTGACAAAGTTGGTGGAAGGTGGTATTATTACTTGACATGGAAAAGAAAGAAAAGTAATTTTGAGGGAATGTGATGGGAGGAAATTGAAATAGAAAGATGTTATGTTGGGAGTGCCTGGGAACTAAGTATGAAAGAAGTCAATGACCAAGATGAAGAGGAAGAGAAACAAATGGCATTTTAGTTCATGAAGTGGTCTATCCAGCTTTTCTCTGTATTACTGAGAAAAAGCACCATTGGAAATGGAATAGGTGGGGGCAAGTACGAAAGGGGCAAACCAAAGGTTCATCCCAAAGAGATTTAGCTTCAGTCATCCAATCACAGATGGCCACACTACCTGGTGTTCCAGCAGCCAGTTCCAGTCTAATGTTGGGAGCCCAAATGTGTGCCCAACACAAAACTTGCCGAACCTGCAGTAAAATTCATTTCCATTGACCCTGATGATATAATTATAGAAGAGTATTCATTAAACTAACAGGAAAGTATAGTTTGGAAAAGATGAATAAACATAAACATGTTATCCGTTCTTTGAACAAATACCCACTATGTGGTAGACTTTGTTAAATAAGAAAGCAAAATGTGCTTACTGCCTGTAAAGGACTTTGATAAATTGAAGATTTATTTACGGAAACAAAGTAAGTGGGAAAATATTCATGTTAGTAAACAAAGGAAGAAAAGACACACTACCAATAGAATAGAATAAATGATTGATTTGCCTTAGATAAGAATGGCAGAAAAATATGGGGTAGGGTGGACTAAGGATTGAGCAGATTCAACAATGTAAATAAAATCAAATATGATATTGAAATATCTAAATAAAAATATAGCATATAAGAAGAGTAGTGGTTCACCTTCCTAGGAAGTCAGATTCCCAATTGAATAGTGTATCTGTTAAAGTTCTTTGGTTCTTATCAACAGGAGTAGACCCTGGATATTATTTAGGATGATTTCACTCATAAGTAATAGAAAATTCTATCAAAATGGCTTAAACAACAACAACAACAAATCTACTGTCTTATATAACTAAAACGTTCAGGCTTCACGCTGATTACAGTATTTCCAAAGCTGTGGTTTCTTTCCTGTCCCTGTAGTTTTCACGGTGTGGCCTCATCCTAAGATTGGTTTCTCTTAGGATAGTAAGGCAGATGCTGACATAACTAGGGCTTCATGCTTCATGTTCAAGTCTAATCATTTTTAAATAATTCTCATTGAAGATAGAAGTAACCTCTTTCCTAGAATCCCCCGAAAAAACATGCCTTATATTTGATGGGCCCAATTCACTTATATGTCCACTTCCAAACCATAAGCTGTGGCCAAGGGAAGGAGACCTAATAAGCTTGAGTCAAACAAGAGTCCCTCCTAGAGACAGACATGAAGTCAATTCCACACCAATCACATGACTAGATGTCTAGAGCCTTGTTAGAAAGAAAGCAAGGGAGGGAGGTGGTTTGTATGTGGGAGAGACAATCAGCTAATGTCTATCACATTAACTTAAGCAGGAAATGAATGTTTTGGGTGTCCTAGAGGGTAGCTGTGCCTGATGCTTCAGTTTCCTGAAGGAAAGGCTGAAGAATTCATCACAGAAATAGGACAGGAACTAGGTCAGCTACTGGGGTCAGGGGTCTGAGGTAATAGGGACCAATTGATGGGCATTTCAGATTATACTGCCAGAATGACCTGACCGCATTTGCTTTTCCATTCTTGTTTTACTCTGCACAAGAGTCAAAGTCACAGTGTAGAGAGTTGGCCGAGTTTGGTTCATGTGTTCACAATTCAGCTAGGAAAGCTCTGAGAACCTTGACTGATGGTCCCATTGGACTGTTCATAATGGAGAAGAGATACTTGCTCCCAGAGACATTGGGGTCATTTTCTAAATAAAGGTTGAAAGGGTCTGGTTTTCCAAGCATAAATGTTCACTACAGGTGTTATTAAATTCCAAATATAAAAGGGTATAAGGAACTTAGAATGGCTGGATTAAAGAAAAAGGATAATTGTTGACAAATAGTTTTGACAGAAAATGTGTCTGTTCATCACCTTTTTACTGAGTATCTAATGTATGCAATGTGCTTGTGGATGCTACAATGAATTGTAGAGCTAGGAGAAAAGGACCTTAACCCATTTAAAGAGCATACAATCTGACACCTTATTTTTAAGGTGAGGAGAGAAGAACTAAGCAGAACGGGACAGTAGTGAGTATTACACGGATGGGCTAGATCCCTAAACTGCATGATTCTAACCCATCTAGGGTCTTTCTCTTATGCTTTACATTCTCACTTAGTTGCAAAAATGATCATAAACCAAACCAACTTCAGAGGAAGGACGCCAGTACTATCCCATGTTGGAGGCAAGGCTGAGAAGTAGTGAGAATGTCTCCCTCTTTATCATCATCAAAATGGGCAGCATCAAAATCCCTTATTAAGATCCTAAACATCCAGTCACTTCAAAACAACAGTAATCAGTTAGAGGGACTAGAGAACTCACTCCAACCAAAGGTCTGTCAGTAGAGAGGTGGTGGCCAGTGAAGGCGGTGCTTGGCACTCTTTTCCTGAGAACTGAGAAAATTAGAAATAAATTACTGTCTGCTCCAAACAACTTCCATACAGCTATGCAGCAGTACAGAAGAGGGTGAGAAGTATTGGATCAGGGGCAGTTTCTCTGACTTCTATAGGTGCCTTCTGCTAAGATTCTGCAGTTTTAGGCTCTTTATTGTATTTTAGTTCAGTAATTTTTTTTTTTTTTAATCCTTTTGCTACTGTAGTACATTTAAACATCAGCAGATGGGGCCCTTGGTTCCTGTGAAGAATGCCAGGGCTTGAATTTTGTTCATGTTTGCAGTCTGCATGAATTTTTCTTGTTGCTTTTACAGGATGTTAAATTTGTACTCTTTATAGTTCACAAACCTTTATATAATCAAGAAAAATAAAACTTACTAATGGCAAGAAATTCCTTTTTTTCCCCTTCTGCTGTTCTATAGAGATAAGTTAGATCTGTTTACAAATGGAAAAATAAGACTAACATAATACTCAGACAACATGATTCTGAAACAGTAACAGAAGTCAATGTTTTAATAATCTGTTGTCCTTAACTCAGGAAGCTGTGAGGGAGGCTTTTGCTGCATGGGACCACAGGTGACAGTTTGGTTGCATCCAAGGTTACTCTCCTTCTGCGTTATGTTCTCTCCACTCTCCTGAATTTCATTTTATGAAGACATTGTGTGAATTGGCTGGTTTTTAGCACTTGCCAATGATTATTATTTTTTTAAGTGATGTTCGTCGATAGTCCATAAAGGGAACAACCTGTCATCTGGTCTTTGCACCTGTTCAAGTGGGTAAGTTTCAGCTTCTTAAAGGTGAAATTCTTTCCCACCAGAAATGTAACAGCCCTTTGAGGAAGGAGTGTAGTTTACTGGGCAGAAGAAATGACAGCATTTGGTCCTCGTGGAGTCCTCTCTTGATTTTCTGCCTGACTTTTTAACATGACCTTGCTCTTGAGGATTAATCACTGTTTTTCTTGTGTCTTCAAAATGGGATGACCGAGAATTTTATTTGGGGGGAAGTACTGTGAGAAAACTGGAACAAAATGATTCCTGTGTGCAAAGCTTGATTATGTAGATACTTATTTCAGTGTGCTCACTGCATCTCTGATTAATATGATTTAACTGATAGATTGAAAGAATCTTCCTTAGTTTATGTTGTGAATAAATGCTTATGTGTAGACAGGTCTTAATAGTGGACCTAAAACACAAGAAGAAGACTAAGGGCTTATCAGTGACAGAGGAGATAAAAATGGGCCTCTTTTATTGTCATTATTCTGAGTTTAAACAAATAGATCTGTTGTCCAGCATCACTGTGCCCTCTTAAGAACTGACATTTTAGTTTGAAAGACATCCTATATATTTTAGGGTATATTGCAGATCACATTCATTTCCAAATTTAGGTTTTAAATAGCTCATAAATCTGTAAGAATGAAGTATCTTCATTGATAACATTCTATGTGTGTGAGTGTGTGTGTGTGTTTTTTTTTTTTGAGATGGAGTCTCGTTGTGTCACCAGGCTGGAGTGCAGAGGCGTGATCTTGGCTCACTGCAATCTCCACCTCCCAGGTTCAAGTGATTCTCCTGCCTCAGCCTTCCGAGTAGCTGGGATTACAGGTACACACCAGCATGCCCAGCTAATTTTTGTATTTTTAGTAGAGACGGAGTTTCACCATGTTGGCCAGGATGGTCTCCAACTTTTGACCTCATGTTCTACCTGCCTCGGCCTCTCAAAGTGCTGGGATTACAGGCGTGAGCCGTGGCTCCCAGCTTATATTTTTATAAATGTGTTACCTAATGTGGCAAATTGAGATGCAGTTTGCAGATTTAGGATTTGCAGAGTTTACACTGATGAAACTAATGTATTACTTCTGGGCATAAATGATGTTTGCCTGTGGTTAGCCTGAAGCAAATTTTAGGGAGGAATTGTTCATTTCTTTCCCACTTTTGTGCTGACAAGCTAAGTGATATACACAGAAATTGTGTACACTACTTTTGCCTGAGTCTGAAGAACTTATGGGCAAATTTCATTAGTACTTGATTAGTACTTGTGCTAATTAAGCCAGGCACAATTTTGCCTCCAGTCCTAGTATGATGAGTTAAGGCTGGACTGAAAATGTGGCCCTAAATGCAAATGTTGGAAGCCCATAACACCCATATAATCCCATAGAAAATTCTCACTTGACTCTCCTATCAAGGATCTAAAAAAGTGGAACAGAGCACTCCATTTCCAGTGCAATTTGAGTTCACTCAGATATGTGATAATGCTAATGTTTAGATTAAGCAGATGGCAAGAAAGGCAGTTGTTAGTTGAGGATTGTTTTTCTCTTTCTGCATATTATTTTCAAACAGTTTAAGAGGTAGGTCACTCTACCTCCTCCCTTTGCTTCTCCTTGAATTAAGAAAAAATTAAAAATCCATGGTTCTATTGTTATCTTCTTCTGTGCCCACATGCACCCATCTTTGGGTTGTGGTATGAGAATGGTTTCCCTATTTCGTGAGAAAGCTTTGCTGTTTTTATGATTTCAGAGAGAGAGGAGATAGGTCCTGGCTGAGGCAAGGAATAAAGAGGAGGTGAATTTGGAATCAAACCCTGCTTGGAACAGAACAGATGTTATGCCTCATTCTATGTCTCTAATTTCTCCTCTGGGTTTGGCAGTACTGGCCCTCATCCTCCTGCTTTTCTCTAGTCCTCTTCCTCCTCCTCTTGCCTTATCCAAAGTCTTTTCCCCACTCTACTTTCCTTGCAGTTTTTGAGTTTTCTACGTTCACTTTTTACATACATTATGATGTGGCATCTTAGTAACTGTATAAAAAACAACAAACCCTGGTAACCCTCGGAATTCCTCCAAGCTTGCCTAGCTTCTTGCAGATGAAAAGGTGAGGTTTTAAATATCAGGTTTTATCATGTATACAATCATAAAATTTTAGAGCTGACACTAGACATCATTTTATCTCACTGCATGTATTTTTTTAGAAAGAGATTTTCTTGGAATTTTGGAGTGGCAGGAAAAGACAGACGTGGGGACAGGAGAGAGAGAGATGCGGGAGGGAGAGAGGGAAAAGTTTGGGCAAGTTTGGTTTTTATTGTGTATTTTAGTGCAGTTCCCTCTGGGGATTTCTCTAGAGAGTGCAAAAAATATTTAATTGCTTTTCAATTATGTTGGATATAAGAGCAACATTTCTTTGAATGAAATTCCTAGCTATGGGCAACTCCGGGGAAGCTTCGCTTAGTTGGGTTAAGTGAGCAAATCTGCAAAGCTACCCTCACCTGTATCCATCTTCTTCTTCCTTTACCTGGGTAAATATCTCTCTTTTCAGCCAAGACCAGTCCTCTCACTGGTCTCTGGATCTTTCTGTCTTTCTGAATTCTTAAGAATATCAGTTACTAATACTCTGCTCCCTCCGCTTTACTACCTTGTCTGTTTTTGTTTTTTTTTTTTCTCTCCACTAGATTATTCCCCTTGGCTTACATATATGCAGTATACTAGATGCCTGCACCATGCATACTCCTTCTGATATCACCCTCATTTCTTTACCCTCCTTTTTAGCAATGATTCTCAACAGTGTTGTCTATGCAGGTCACTGTGGTCTTCATTGCCTTAACTGCCCATTTACTCCTTAACCCATTCTAATCTGACTTCCAATCCCTCCACTGAAACTACTCATGATAAGACAATAAAATGTCTTGGTGATGACAGATCCAGATCATGTTTTTCTGTTTACATCTTCGTTGTCATCTTAACACTCAACATATGGCTTGTGTAATTGAGGAACCAAAGAGCCATGACCCATTTCCTTTTTGGAAATGGTCTCCTTTCCAAGTTTCTGTGTGGTGCACTCTCCTTGCTTTCTCTAATGTCTCTGGCTCTTTAGTTTTATTCTCTCTTTTGGTCAGAAATCAATGTCTATTTTGTCTACTACTTTCTGTATAATGCCCAGTACTGAATCTGGCATATAGTAAGCTCTCAAAAAATATTGATTAAATGAGTAAATGAAATAATTTCAGTACCATGAGCATCATGTTTTTCCCTCTAGAGATCTGTGCAGTATGGTAGCTACTAGCCATATGTGGTTATTTAAATTTAAATTAATTAAAATTAAAACTTCCTCAATTATACCCGCCATATTTCAAGCACTCAATAGCCACATGTGTGACTAGTGGCTAACATATTGGACAGAGCAGATTTTTAGAATGCTGCCATAATTGCTGACAGTTCTATTGGCTGGCACTGTTCTAGTGAGTTTAAATTTAAGTGCAATTGCTGAAGCCTGAGCCACATAAGTCATAAGGTCATGCAGAAATTTGGGCAAATGATTGTATCTCTCTTCAGGCCTACAAAACATGGTTGACTAGAACAAACAGGTATTTTTACTATTATAAAGGAGGACAGAGTAGTATCCTAGTTAAATGCATAGGATTGGTAACAGACAGAATTGAGACCTAGGCCTACTATAACACTTGACAGTTATGTCAAGGGCAAGGGTTCCATCCATTTTGCCTCTTTGTACCTCAATTTCCTTACCTGCAAAATGGGATTACGAGTAGTATCTTTCTTATAGAGTTGCCAAAATTAAAGAGGTTGATGCAAACAAGGTATTATTGTTCTCAGCACAAAGTGAGAGCTCAATAAATGGCAGCTAGTATTATTATTGCTGTTATTATACATATCCTCAGGGTGAAGGCACACACCTACACACTTCTTCTTCCATCCATCAGTGCTCTCTAACCGTATTTTTCCTGATAATATACCAATAGTGAGTAAAGGGTTATACATTGTAGGCAGACAACAGGAGAGCAGGATTGGAATGTGAGAGTCTTGATGAAGACCAGGACTGAAAATATTCGTTACAGAATGGATAGAATCTTCTAGGACCCTGCATTTTCAGCTTGAATCTCTGCAGGCACCTGGACCAGACTCAGAAAGATTGGCTTGAGCAACTTCCACCAGGAGTCCACTTGCTCCCCACAAATATTGCAGTGGTGTTATACCCTGACAGCACAAAGAAATGCTGTTGTTTTTGCCTAACTGAGAGAGTACCTAATTGAAAGATAGACAACCTGGCTTTCCTGTGCTCCTCTGGTGGATCCTGTCAGTTAGTTTATAAAGGTATTGTCCAGTTAGTTCCCTCTGACATGGGGATAACCACCCACAATTCTCACTTTCATCCCAATAATGCTGGTAAGTTAACTAACCCATCTTTGCAGGGACTGACAGTCTCTGAAGAAGCACTTCTGCAAGTGCTTGTCATTTGCAGTTCGACATTCCTGACTTACCATGCCCCATAAGCATGAATTTGGAAATTCCTTTAGGAAGGATTTACATGTCACAAAATTTTAGGGTAGGTCTGATTATCATTTGCAGTCTCAGCTTCAGATTTTCTTATTAGAGACTTACTCAGTTCAGGTCAGCAGCAGTTTCTGTGAAAGGAATTCGTTTGCCAGATTTTAACATAGAAAGTGGCTCTGACATACCTGGTTAGGGACTAATTTCTTGAGTGTAGTGATTCGAGCAAATCACACGTGAAATACTTTTTTGGGTAACATCTATTAGTAGCAAGAGCCCTGATTGCCTCTCTTCCTGTCCTCTGTAGCACCAGACCCAGCTACTATTAGTAGATTCCACAATGAACTGCTTTATTTTCAAAAGTTCTTATGGTCAGCTTTTTAAAAATTAGAGTGTTTTGATTCAATCTGACATCTACAAGAAACAGAAGATTTGATTCAACTTCGCTTTATCTTTTGTTTTGTTCAGATGTGATTGCCAATGACTAGTTTTCATATTTCTAGCCTTCCCATCACTTTCCTGATCTCTGTGTCTGCTTAGTTCACTGGGTTAGAACTTGAAACTAGTGTGATTCTCCAGCCCCAGGGTCCCATAAAACCCCTGTAACCTTGCCTTAAGGTACTGTCACAAGGGGGACAACTGGACATTTAAATAGACCATGATAAATCTTTTTTGGAAAACAGTTTTGGTGCTTGCCCTTCTCAAGATGGTTGAATGCACCATCTTCTTTTGAAAATAGCAGCATATTCTTTAGTCTTTAACTGTAAAAAATTAGATTTACAATTGAATTAAAGGCAGAATTTTTAACCGGGCACCACGAAACATGGTTTTCTAAGTCACTGAAAAAAAAATATTAACTTTTAACCCTTTGGCTCTTTCTGGTGGTAATGTTTCCATCAGTACTCATTCTGAAAATAAAAAAGCAGGTAACTTCATGATTTTAAGCATATGGAATGGTCTTTATATAGACATAAAAGATCAAAAAGATGAAATGTTTTTCTCTCTATTGCTGAAACAGCCAAAGAAAGAAGGGGAGGACTGATAGACAGCAGCCTGTTTTCTATAGGGAATATATTAAATACCCTTGATAATGAGAATGTTAGCTCCAGGGACAAAGAGTTAGTTCATTTCAATGATTATTACTTTGTCTCATTTGCTTTTTTTCTTTCATACTTTTTTTTGGGTATTTTTTCTTTGAGCCACTGTTTCTGTCCTGACCAAGTATTTACAATTTCTTTCAAGTGAGATCAAATGGGATTGCACTTCCTGTTTCATGGGGGTTGGCTCCACCATTGAAAATTATGGGTGCCAAGCAGAAAGAATCGGTGACTAAAGGGAGATTTCTCCCTTTAGAAGGAAAAGCTTCATTTTAGTTGAAAAGGAAAGACAATGCAGCTGTTTTGAGTAGCTTACATCTTTAGAAATGCTAATGAATGTGATTGAATTTCACTGAAAGTGGGACTGAACAGTGCAAGTCAAAAAGAAAAAGGAGTTTTGAGGAACTAGTCTCATTTAGAGACAAAGATCTTATTTACAGTAACTTTATCCTAAGATCTCCATTTGCAGTGCTCCTAATTTAAAAATATAGAGCCAAAGCAAAAATGTTCACCTAAGCTTTGGGGTCATCTTGGGTTTTCTCTAAATTTCTTTTTTTGGGAGAAGCATTGTTCTCAAATAATAACCAGTTCAAGAAATTTGATGTCAGATTCTGCTAGCCCATCCTTGTTTCATTGAATAGGGTATGCAAAATTAAGAAACAATGCAGGCAGGCAAAAGGAACCCCTTGCCTCTATTGAAGGATTCTGGTGGTAATGGTAAAGTGAAACTTGAGAGCAGTGGAGCTGTGTAATTGCCTAGGATTACAGTTGTTATTCTTCATTATACATGGATTTTTAAGGATAACAATTGATCTATCCATGTGGGCAACCAGCTCTCAATTTTTCGGGGATTTGGAGGGAAGTCTTAGATAGCTACAAATGGTAAACTTGGCCTGTTTTGGATTCTTGGCCTTCCTGCAGCATTCTGCTCATGGCTGGGTGTTAATGAAGCATCCAAAATAAAAGATGGCAGGGAAGACAGAAAGTAGGAGGCCCTTGCAAG
The DNA here is from genome assembly GCF_001604975.1 of Cebus imitator. Lineage (NCBI taxonomy): Eukaryota > Metazoa > Chordata > Mammalia > Primates > Cebidae > Cebus > Cebus imitator. Next base: position 1,823,395 of record NW_016107601.1, read on the forward strand.
GAACAAGAAAATAGCTTTCTCACCAATCGCTAGGTTCATGGGTAACCCCATAATAAAAACTAGATTAACAAGAGGAAAGCGCACACTTTATTTAATAAGCTTTACATAACATAGGAGCCTTCAGAAATGAGAATACAAAGAAACAGAGAAAACTGTATTTTTATCCTTAGGTTTGCTGAAGAAGTACATAGTCATGCAAAGGCATGATTGGACAGAGTGGGTATGTTAGAGAAGTGGTAATAAAGTAGGGTAAACTTAGCTAATCCTGTTTGATTCTTCTCTGTATCACCCTGTCTTCAGAAATAAGGATGTTCCTTTCCTGCAGGTGTAGGGTGAGTACCTCTTGAATGAGGGTCCTGTTTACTGCGTCAGGGGAAAGGAGCAGGAGAAGTGACCTTCCTAGGCTTTATGACCTGCTTCAGGAAAAAAGGGCAAGGGGATCATGAGAGTGGCGTCTGCTGTTTTCTCAAATGCCAAGGTGCTATATTTTGGGGGTAGTACCGTCCCAACTCCATCACTCTGAAAAAACCTCTGATCTTTACATAATTCAGGCCCATCTTTCTGACTTTCTGTCTCAGGGTTCCCTTTCAGTCATCTTTTCTTTGTCTTCATCTTCCCATTATCTGAATCAGTTGAGAGTCAGGAAAATAAAATGTAGAAATACAATGTGGAGTGATTGCTTGTATCTATTTGCCCCCAAGATTTTTTCCTGGTTTTATGTTTATTTGACACTGATGGAACTCTCAACTTAGAACAAGTACCTGGCCCTCAATAAATACTTGTGGAAAAGTGCAAGATAAATGTTGCTGGTAACTTGCTATTTCACCTTCATCCTGCAATTGGAGCCTCACTGGAGTGCGATAGCTGGGAATATCCGGGTTTGAGCAGGATGGCATGGCCTCCTTGTGCCTATACATGATAAGCACAGTGAGTACTGAAAGAAGGAAGGAAGAAAGGGAGGGAGGAAGGTAGGTTACATTTCACTTCACACAGGATGACACGAATACATTTGTTTGGATGATAATCTCAGAAAAACAACTGAGATACCAAGGAGGAACATGTTATTACATCTCAACATTGAGTACTTAAAATATTCTGCACATTTTGTACAGATGCATTTCTTACAAATAAATACAGCTTTATCTGCTTTGAATGTTAGGGCTTTAATTGTCTCTGAATATACAAGCATTTTGACCTTTGGTAGCACTGTGGGACTAGGTATCATTGTATTGAAAGATGAGAATGCCAAGGAAGGCCTTTAGAAGAATTTCTTAGGGTACAGAGAGTCATTTGAATAGAAATGAACATACAGAGGAAGCAAAGTGACTGAAATGCAGTGGGATCAATAAGGCACCCAGGGAACAGGAAGGTCTAGGCACTGGTTGCCTGTGTCTGGGTGTGATCTGGCAGGAAAGGTGTACTAGGCAAAGGCACAATAGCACGGGCAATTCAGCAAGCATGTCAAGGGGCAGAGCAGAAACAGAGGAGTCTCAGAATAATCTTCCTTAGCAGAGGTCAGCAAGGCATCTGTGAAAAGAAAAGCATTAGTGAGGGTCCAAGATGGAGCTTCTCTCTTGAAGGGCCAACTTAATAGAATAAATTGTGGGGAATATGGAGTAGCCATTTTCATCCAGTGCAGGAAAGCAAAATATAAAGCAAACAAACCCTTCTAATACATTGCAAAAATTATGTTGGTATACCAAATCATTTTTGGCTTTCATCTTTGCTTATGGTAATTTGTTCATGCCATAAGCCATAATCATACTTTCTGGTCAGAGTGACTGAGTGGAGAGGTGAAGAGAGGATTGAAGAGGGCAGGGATGTTACATGTACTAAAGGAGTTTTGGAGACAGAAACTTGGTTACAGAAATAGATGTTATTTAACCAGAAGAAGCAGCATGTTGAATGTAGGCAGTAAAAGTAGCCAAATTCTCTTTGCCTGTAGTGGTGATAGAAGGAGTCATCTTACTGTATGAAGGTAAAAAATTCAGCAGAGCTAGGAATGTCAGGTTAGGGATCCCTGAAGGGATTATGTCATCTCGTCTCTGGCCATCTCTGAGAACACAACTTTGCCTTAGGTATTATTTTACCGAAGACATAAAAGCACATACCTAATGTCATGTTGACATTCTTTACAACCCTGTGATTTTTATGAATTGAACTTGTTGGGAAGTGACATCAGAAACCAGAGATAGCTGGGCTTAAAAACAGCATGTATGGAAAGTAAGATCAAGGACCAGGACACAGAATATGACAGCAGGGACCAAGGGTCTGCCTGATGTACCTGCTATGGCACTACTGACCCCATAGACATAGTAACCTGCATGAAGTTTTGGTGCCACCAATACTTCCTTATGCCAGAAGCAAACAAGAGTGTGTATACATGACAACTACACCTGGATTTGATCTTTGTGCCTCAGACAGTCAAGGAAAATGTGCCAGCATTTGTTTCCATCATTGGATGTGGGCAGGTCATGCTTAACTTCTGTGAGCCAAAACTAAGCAATCACCATGGCTTTGTTGTATTCAGCAGCTCTTGGAAAGATACCTTGGTGTTTGGAGCTGCTGCCAACCTTTTTCAACATAAATTAAAAATTACGAGGCTTTGCCACTTCTCCCCATGTGTTAAAGAGTTGCAAAAACCACTCTGAGTTCACTTTCCTTTAAAAGTCCTTTTTTTCCCTTCACATCGAAGCTGTCAATTCAAAAAAGGCTTGTTATAAATGGATTAATTTATGGCAAGGTTGTTGATTGACAGGAAGAAGTTTGTTTTGTATGGATTTGACATCACAGCCATGCATAGCCAATTTTCCCACTAACAGCTTCTTTATGGAAGAATTCTTCCAGCCACATTGCATAAACAGCTGTTGGAAACACCTTTGCATCGATCATTTGTAATAGTTTATTAAAGTGGTACCTGGCAACATGTCTATATAGTTAAAGACTTGCTCATTACCAAACCCCATTTTTCAGGAGTTTATTACTCAAGCTTTTCAAATTATGTCAAACTTAAATCTCAAATGTGAACACTCACTCTAGGCATTGTTTCTTCCTTTAGTGAGGGTTCTAAAGCAGGGGCCTCATTTCTTCGAGTGACATGTGCCGTGATTGATTATGCATCAGCTTTTTGAAAAAAAAAAATCTTTTTTTTTTTTGGTTATCATTTTTCCCTCTGAAAATAAGGCATTTGAGTATTGGAAGTTTTTCTTCTCCAGATATAAATATTTTCAAGAAAAGAGATGTCCTAATTATCATAAAGATGCCCTTCTGATTTTTCAGTTTATATTTTTATACTTCTGTACCAGATTTGGACTCATGTCTTAATCCTTTGGATGCCTGCCATTTTCTCTTTCCTGTTCTTTTTCTATTTCCCTTTCCTCCTACAACAAAGCCCTCCTTGACTTGCTTTCCTCTTTGTCTTTGAATTGAATATAGCTTCCCTTCCTTAAAGTCTGTACTATATAGCGGGTGAAAAGATGGACTATTGAGACTAGGGTTGGAATGCCAGCACTTTCACATGCTTTGTGACTTTAGGCAAGATATTTTGCCTAAGTCCCTGTCTGTTTCCTCACCTAAAAAAGTGGAGGCAATAATAGTACCAATTTCTTAGGCTTAAGAGTTTAACTACATTGTGGCTGCTGCCCTACAAATACAGGTCAAGGTAGGATTTGGAGATGACACTCATTTTTCTGCATGCTTGGATCTTCCTCTAGCCTTCTTCTGAGGTCAAGGCATTTTTTTTTATAACAAATATTGATATTTCTTAGCTGCTCCATGGGATACTGGCAGCAGCTTTTTTTGGCAGCTTCCTCAGCAATGATGCCTCCTGCCCCAAACTTGGTATTCACTGGAGCTTCCTCACAGGGGGTAGAGGAGGAAGGTGCATAATGAACTGTGATACTCCATTAGCCTGGATAAGCCCCAGAGCATATGAAGAGCTGAAGGAGCCAGCTGGCTCCCCAGTAAGCCCTGGTGCTGCCAAGACTCACTGATTGCTGACGAGGAAGCAACGAGGAAAGGCTGGTGCTCGGAGGAGTGAGGAGGGCATTCCCCCCATCAAGATTAGAAAGTGATTGGGTAAGGCAAATCATGAAGATCGAATGAGCCAATAAATGCCTTGAAACCCATCAAGAAAGATTCTATTAAAATCCATTGTATTAGTATGTCATTTCTAATCACCAGAGCAGTGGGTCTTTGAACAGGATGGGAGCAAACTTTTTTGTGGATAAGTTGCAGTCCTTGAACTGACTTCTAGATCATATCCACACATGGCATGCAAAACATTGTGCTAGACTTCCTCCTCCAAAACGATCAGACTTCCACAGCTGGATTCTGCAAAAGAAAAAGAAAAGCTGATTCCACAAATGCTGCTGGCAGGAAAAAACCCATGTAAAGTTTATTTCTTTTCTCTCCTTTTAAAAAAAGTTTATTAAGAATGAAAAGTCCTCTGCAGTCGGACTTTACTTGTTATTTTCCACAGATTTAGGAGAAATAGTCAAAGGCAAAGTAAGTAATGTTTTCCCAGCAAAAATGGAGTATTTTTCCTTCTGTCCTCACAAAAATTGTTGCTATGTGTGTCAGTTATGGAGGGTACATCACCCTCCTTTCTTCAGAAAATGTTCCTTTTGCTGCTGGTAAAAATAAAATTCTCCTCCTACTATGCATGCAAATTCTCATGGAAATATGGTTTTGCTCCTGAAAAATATCAGAAAGTAAAAATTGAAAATGTCATGACATGTTTTCAAATCTACCAAAAATGCTTCTGTGAAGCAGTAGGGAGTTTTTGGAGTTACCATGAAAACCACATGCAGTATGGATGTGCAAAATTATGACTTTTGCACACTATTGCTTTAGTATACGCACCTGAGAAATTTTTTTCTTATTTGATTTTCATGAGAGTCAAACTTCAAACAAATAGAACTAATCAAACCAGACAGTTCTCATCCAATGCTTCAGTATAGGCAGTAATAACAGCTGAGAGAACTTATTTAAAAGTATTGGTAATTTATGAGCTCTGCTATGTTGATACTGTTTGGTGATCTGCTCTCTTGTGGTACCATTCTCCATAGTGACAAAAGGCAGAAAAATCAATGTATTTTGACATTATTCCAAAATGCACTCAGGGAGTAGTAAATTTTTTTACATGAGGCAGACAGAAAAGATTGACATTTTTCAAAGACAGAAGTGTTCCTTTATGATTCTGGTAACAGCACCATCTTTGAATCTTATTTGAACACTTTGGGAGGAAAATCATGGCTAATGAAAATACCCATCAATTTCATCTCATTTAGATTGGGGGGATGGTCCAATGCTTAAGCAATTGCTGCTGGAATCCCCCAGTAAGAGGTCATCTCAAAGTTTTCTGCTGAGTAAAATCACCACATTTGTAATTTGAGGACACATTCCATTTTCATGACTATTTGAAGATATCCCAAATGGCAGCACTGGAAGGTATTTGGACCAAGAATGATTGACAGTGTCTGTAAGTACTTATTACGTCAAGGCTTTAGTTCGTCGATTGATGGGAAATGATGTATAATAAATTAGAATGATCACACATCATTTCCCATCGATTGAAATGCCAAATCCCTGATGGAGTAATGAGTTATGGCCAATACCACTCACTGTCTTAGGAGGAGATTGATTGTATATCCTTTCATTGATGTGATCAAACAACACAAAATTCTAAATACACATCTAGCTCCCAAGTTTCACCATCATTCCAGTGCAGAGAATAAAGTTAGTGTTGCCTTGGTGAGTACAATGCCATGTGGGTATTGGAGCACGAATATTCTTCATCATCTGATGCAGTGAGAGCCTCATTCCCCACAGAAATACAGATGCATCCTAAGTGCAGAGAGACTCAATGAAGTACCATTAGCCATCCTAGTTACAACAGAATTCATTTCCTTTATAGAACAAAAAAAGGAAGGCTCCCAGGTCTCTTTACAAAAGCAAAGGAGGAAGTTGACAGTAAGCTCAATGGGATGAATATTCAGTATGCTCATGTACCCAGTGGGTGGATATTTTTTTCTATTTCTCTTGTGTAACTTAGTATCATATGCTTTCTAAATCATTCCAATGGATAAGACCAATTCATGTTCCTCTCTGGTAGGAAAAGCAGTTCCTTCTCATCTCATAATTAAATACCTAAAGTCACCAGCTGTGAAAAATTTTTGTTTATTTAGGTAACCAACCTGTCCATTTTTCCCAGTGGAGGTGGGAAAGCTGGCATGATGCATAAAATTCATATTCTTTGTTTCTCAGTCAACATTCGATGATAATTTCTAAAGCCTTTTGTGGCTTGTTATGTCTTCATAGGCAATTTAAGTCTAAAATAAATAGAAGCCCTTTTAAGACTTTATTCAAATCATTCAATAAATGTGTTTTTGAGCAGCCACTATGTGCAAGACATTGTGATACCCTTTAAAAATGTGTTTTGGCAAACAACCCAACATAAAAACTCTATCTCAGTTAGGAAATGTCAAAACAAACAAGAAAACCCCTTTCTGTCATGCTTAGCAAAAAGTAAACTGTTTCCTAACTTTCTACATGATTAGAAGCATTTGATCTCTTCATAAATTGAAAGCTGCTAGACTGAAAGTCTGATGAGGGTAAAGAATATTCTCTGTCTTGTTAATGGCTATGTACTCAAAACCTAGAAAAGTGCCTGTCACATGTCAGAGAATAGTCTTGAATGAATAAAGAAAAGAATGAATGATCTATCTGGAATTATAAGACCTTTCAAATACTGGTAACTTGATGAGTTTTTTAGAAATCACCACTTCTATATTCCCCTTTTCCTGTCTGGTAGAATTCTAGTGGCCATTAGGATTATCTCCAACATGGTTACATAACATTTAGCTATTGAAGGGGGATAGAGTGGAGAGAGAGAAGGCAGGCAGATGAAACTAACATTTAGTGATTCCCACCTCCGAGGTGTATTACACATATTTTCTTATGACCACCCTGTGAAATATGTATCATCCTCATTTTACAGATGTGACACCTGAGATCCTGAGAGATTAACTTTCTTCAATTAACACTGATAGTGAGGAGAACTGCTGACAGGTCAGCCAAACTCAAGGACCTATTCTTGGGGATTAAGGCCTCTGAAGACTTTGAGGTAAGAACCCAGAGGACCAGAGCAGAAATCTGGTCTGAAGACTACAGTGAGAAACTCAAGACGTCACTGTTCCAAATAAGGTAGGTGGGCCAGACCTGGTGTGTCATGCCTATAATTCCAGCTCTTTGGGAGGCTGAGACAGGAGGACTGTTTAAGCCCAGGAGATAGAGGCTGCAGTGAGCTGTGATTGCACCACTGCATTCCAGCCCTGGTGACAGAGTGAAAATTTGTCTTAAAACAAACAAAAAACAAATAAGGCAGAAGGATATGGATAATGCAAGGTTCGTAGATACATAGTACGTATCCCTACCGCTGCAGTAGATACACAGCAACTATGAGTACTTCTCAAATGATTAGTGAATGAAATAATAGATGGATAAATAAATGACCTATGAGACTTTTAAACTGTCAGGGAGCTAAAACATAACAAGCACAATGCTTGACTCTCCATACCACTTATGTAGTCAGAAAACAATTAGTGGGCATTTACCTGATTCACACTTTATCCTATAGCTACTATAGATTAATAATATATTTTTTTGCTCTCAGTGAGTAGTCTGTAAACAAATATTTATAAGGTGATAATGTAAGTGCTGGTGGAGGTAAATGCAAAATGATATAAGAGAGCAGGATGTGGAATACATAAAATTATATTTGAACTGGGAGAGGAGTGGAGGTCTTAGGGAGACCATGTCCATTAGCTTGTGTTTGTATACCCTCTGAGGGGAAGATGGCGATTTCCCCTGAGAGGCAAGGAGGGAAGCGTTGGAGGTAGTGGGAACAGAATGTGCAAAATACCGTGGCGTATTTAGGAAATTACAAAACATACATTAAAATTTATTCTAGTCATACCTTTTTTTTTCTAGAAAAACAAAATTAGGCTGAGTCTATAGGGCACACATAAGCAGACTCTAATATGACATAATAATATTGATACTCATAAGAGTTACTGCAAGTCTCTACACAACTGATTTGGTCACAGTTATTAATTGACATAGAAATGGTTGGATGATCTCATTGGCTAGACCATAATAATTAATTTTTTAGGAATTTTGAAATGTGATTGCTTTAGTAATATTTACATCAGGTTGCAATAACTCTACTCTTAAAGCCCAGTGCTGGCTTTATTATTGGCTAGACCATAATTATTAATTTTTTAGGAATTTTGAAATGTGATTGCTTTAGTAATATTTACATCAGGTTGCAATAACTCTACTCTTAAAGCCCAGTGCTGGGCTTTAAGAGTAGAGTTATTGGCAGTGAAGAAGGAAAAGGTCAATTCTATTAGCCTCCTCCTTTGATTCAAACAAATGGAATATATTATCAAAAGACGATCTCCTGAAATCAGTAACAGGACAACACTCAATTAAAGACCATCTATTTAGTAATAGGACAACACCCAATTAAAGACCATCTATACCTAGGCTGACTGAGACCCTTCCCATTATACCAGAATTCCCAGCGGAGCATCCTGGGGAAGCATTCACTGTTGCAAATTCACTAGCCGGCCATTCCCTGATTCTGTCCTCAGGAAACCCAATCCTGATAGAATTTGCAACATAGTTTATATTTCATTGATTATACTAGCAATCCCTAACTTTGAGCAGAGTCAAAATCTGTCTATTTAACATTGTTTGTATCCAAAATATACTTTTCTATGTGAAGAGTATCATGTGGGGTGGTTGGGTTTAGGAACTGTCCATAAAGCCCTATTTAAACCATTGTGCACACAGTTTGAAACCAGAACAGTTCAGGCAAATCATATTTCAGTTACACTTGTTATATCTAACAAGGTTTCAACAAGAATGTCTGTCCAAGCCTAACTACTGAATACTGGGAGCCACTTTCTACGTCAGTGATCTCTCTCTTGGCAAGAGTCCCTTCTCACAGAGCACCTTTAGTTTATGAACTCTCTTCCTTTCTATATCGGCATAACAATAGAAGTTTATTAGATCATTTCCTTGATACATATTTTATATTAAGAGAAAACAGGACAGTAACTTTTGTGGGTAGTAGGAAGTGGTTCTTCCTCCACAGTTTATCTATGTGGATTGTTTGTAAACCAGGGAAAAGATACGCTGTTGTGATGTTAATATACAGGGTCACAATAATGTGTGTTCTCCCACTTCTAACTTTGGATTAATTTTCTCAGCATATCTGTTCAATTTATTCTTAAAGGCAGAAATGATAATGTCAATGACACTTGTATCATGATTTGAAATTTACAAAGCACTTTCACAACATTGTTCCATTTAATGCCAACAATAGCCCTTTGAGTTGGGTGTTTTATCTTTTGAGGGCAACTGAGATTGAGATTTTGAAGTGATGTACCCAAGGATCCACAACTATTAGATGATGGAACTGTGATTCTAAGCCAGATTTCTGATCAGCAAGTCCAGTCCGTCTGTGACATCAGACTGCATAGCAAAGTTTATTTTGTCTAAAGACTAAAGGTTGAACAATCAAATCAAGTTAGAGCATTTGTACCAGTCTTTCTTTTAGGAATTACAGAATCCTTCTCAGCATTAACTTGGGGCATCTTTAAGCCCACCATTATAGAAACAGTTGGATTTTCTGCCAACAAACATTAAGGCTGATTTGACAAAAATGACGAGGCACTTTAAGAGTTGATTAACTGTTAGTAGAAGGCATTTAGAGCTTGCTAAAATTCCATCAACTGTAAGTGAAAGAAATAGAAGTATCTAACCAGAGTTTCAGAGAAAGCCTATAATCTAAAGAACAAATGGTAGGATGGTCACATATCTCTACATTCATCCAACAGCTCTTTTATTTATATAATATACAAGTTTATTTGGTTCTTCTGCAATGTTCTATGACCCTCACACTCAGAGACCCACTGAAGTCTAAACTGATCAATGAGAAAAAATCATTTGGTGTTTATTGAGGGACTTTCAGAAGACCTATTTAGCTGAGACACTTGCTGAGATATGTTTGCAATTCTGTCTTAGAATTTCCAATCTGAGGTGAATTTGCCCTCCTGTCACCATACCTATAGGGTGTGGCAACACCTGAAAGCAATGAAGAACAAGATCTTTGAAGCTGACAAGATCTCTGCTGAAACCAAGACGAGTGATAGAATCTTTCATTATGAATCTATACTTCTTGTGGATTCCTAGTGACAATAATTATTTTAAAATTTTTTGTGCCTTTAAAGAAAAAAGACTAGGCATATTTTTCTCTTCAACTCTTTTCAAGGCATATATCAAACTAGAGTTCAGGTTAGCATAAGTAACAGATTTTTTCATTGTTTTCCAGTTAAAGGAAAACAGACAAATGAGCAAACATAATCTTTTATATATGGTTGTCTTTAATCTCATAAAATTCTGGCTTTTAAAATAATTTTTAAAAGAAGACTCTTAACTGTGGATTTTCCCTAATCTTTGCATTTAATTAATGACCATTTATATTAGGATCTTCTCTGCCCCTTTTAGGAATGAAATTCCAACATGGATATGTTATCTAATCCTCATATTACTGCAATAATGTAATCTGGTCATACATCATTGGTCACTGACAGGCTTAGTGTTAGGAAAAAATAACCAAGAAATAAAGCCCAGAGTGAGAGAAAATAACCAAATAATTGGTCTACTGTCTAAATAGACTCTGACCTATAGATAAGCCCACGTAGGTTTCTAAGTCATGTCATCTAAGCATGATGCTATCACATTTGGTAGTGTGAAAACAGATTTTTAAACTACTTTTGCTGAGATAATAGAAAATGAGGCTGGTGCTTAAGGTGTAGAAGGCTAATTTTACATGAATAGGCCCACATTAAATTACGCACTTGTGCCAGCCGAAGTCAGTGGTGATGTTCTAGACTTTTCTAAATGTTTTCTCACATTTTAGAAGATAAATTTCACCAACCATCGCCTGAGCAAGTCTAGAAACCAACAATTAATATTCAAAGTTCAATAGCATTAAAACATGTTTAAAGTTCTGATCTTTTAGCTATTCGGAATTTCTCTCCTATAGGATGGTGCAATTAGAACACATTTTCTCAAACCTACATTATTGACATTTTGGAAGATAATTCTTTGTTGTGGGGTGCTGCTGTGTGTATTTTAGGGTACTCAGCAGCATACTGGCTTCTATCCTCCATGCCAGTTGCTCCTTCCCTTCAGTTGTGACAATGGAAAATACCTTCAGACATTTGCCAAATTTTTCATGGTTGGTGGCAGGGGGAAAAGAGGGGATACATATGTATGCAAAATTACCCTGGTTGAGAACCACTGAGGTAGAAGCATAGACTTCTGGGTTCCACACTTTTGTAGCATCTGTGATATTAAAATTGAAGGTGAGTGGGCTTAATGCACATCCTAGATCATGTAATTGTTTAGAAGCAGAGGTAGAAATCAAGCAGAAATCTTGTGACTCCTATAATGTTTTTCACATTGAAGCATATTATTATTGGAAAGAATATTTCACTGAGTCACAAACACTAAGTCATTATCCAAGAACATTCTGTAGTATTGAGATGATGACTGTAAAAATTGAGTCAGAAGGCACATATTATTAATATGAATGAAATGAAAAGACTAAAAAAAAAGGTCTATTTGCTGTTACAGTTCAATATTACAGATATTTGGGTGATGATAAGCAAATAACTTCTAAACTACTGACAAAGATTCTCTCCTTGACCAAACTCTATTCAGGGTGCCCTAGACTGTTTTTCAACTAGGCTTGACTTTTGAGTTTTCATGTTTGTGTCTGTATTGTACAATTTTAGTGGGAATCCTACTAAGTCATTTTAACTGGGACCCTTGCATCTAACCCCGACTCCATATCTGTTCTCTTTCAATAAATGAGTTCCTTATCCTCCACCATCCCCCAGGTGAGGTCTGGTCACCCTTGCGTGCCTTCAGCAAGAATCCTATTAGGTTGGTATAGTTCAGAATTCCCTACTGATCCCTGATCTTTGCTTGTAGTAATTTTTTTCTTCTTCTTTTTTTATTATTACACTTTAAGTTCTGGGGTACGTGTGCAGAACATGCAGGTTTGTTACATAGGTATACATGTGGCATGGTGGTTTGCTGCATTCATCCCCCTGTCATCTACATTAGATGTTTCTCCTAAAGCTATCCCTCCCCAATCCCCCCACACCCTGCTATCCCTCCTCTAGGCCCCCTCCCTCCGCAAGGCCCCAGTGTGTGATGTTCTCCTCCCTGTATTCATGTATTCTCATTGTTCAACACCCACTAATTAGTGAGAGCATGTGCTATTTGGTTTTCTGTTCTTGTATCAGTTTGCTGAGAATGATGCTTTCCAGATTCATCCATGTCCCTGCAAAGGATATGAACTCATCCTTTTCATGGCTGCATAGTATTCCATGGTGTATATGTGCCACATTTTCTTTATCCACTCTATCATTGATGGATATTTGGGTTGGTTCCAAGTCTTTGCTATTATAAACAGTGTGGCAATAAACATACATGTGCACGTGTCTTTATAATAGAATGATTTATAATTCTTTGGGCATATACCCAGTAATGGGATTGCTGGATCAAATGGTATTTCTATGTCTAGATCCTTGAGGAATCACCACACTGTCTTCCACAACAGTTGAACTAATTTATACTCCCACCAACAGTGTAAAAGCGTTTCTATTTCTCCACATCCTCTCCAGAATCTGTTGTCTCATGATTTTTTAATAATCGCCATTCTAACTGGGGTGACATGGTATCTCAATGTGATGTTGTTTTGATTTGCATTTCTCTAGTGACCAGTGATGATGAGCTTTTTTTCATATGTTTGTTGGCTGCATAAATGTCTTCTTTTGAAAAGTGTCTGTTTATATCCTTCACCCACTTTTTGATGGGGTGGTTTGTTTTTTTTCCTGTAAATTTGTTTAAGTTCTTTGTAGATTCCAGATATCAGCCCTTTGTCAGATGGGTAGATTGCAAAATTTTTTTCCCATTCTGTTGATTGCCAGTTCACTCTAATGAAAGTTTCTTTTGCTGTGCAGAGGCTCTTAAGCTGAATTAGATCCCCTTTGTCTATTTTGGCTTTTGATGTTGTTGCTTTTGTGTTTTAGTCATGAAGTCCTTACCTATGCCTATGTCCTGAATTGTATTGTCTAGGTTTTTTTTTTTTTTTTTTTTTTTTTTTTTTTTTTTTTTTTCCCATTTCCTAAATTGTATTGTCTAGGTTTTTTTTTTTTTTTTTTTTTTTTTGAGACGGAGTTTCGCTCTTGTTACCCAGGCTGGAGTGCAATGGCGCGATCTTGGCTCACCGCAACCTCCGCCTCCTGGGTTCAGGCAATTCTCCTGCCTCAGCCTCCTGAGTAGCTGGGATTACAGGCACACACCACCATGCCCAGCTAATTTTTTGTATTTTTAGTAGAGACGGGGTTTCACCATGTTGACCAGGATGGTCTCGATCTCTTAACCTCATGATCCACCCGCCTCGGCCTCCCAAAGTGCTGGGATTACAGGCTTGAGCCACTACGCCTGGCTTGTCTAGGTTTTTATGGTGTTACGTCTTATGTTTAAATTTTTACTCCATCTGGAGTTAATTTTTGTATAAGGTGTAAGGAAGGGATCCAGTTTGAGCTTTCTGCATATGGCTAGCCAGTTTTCCCAGCATCATTTATTAAATAGGGAATTCTTTCCCCATTGCTTGTTTTTGTCAGGTTTGTCAAAGGTCAGGTAGTTGTAGATGTGTGACATTATTTCTGAGGCCTCCGTTCTGTTCCATTGGTCTATATCTCTGTTTTGGTATCAGTACCATGCTGTTTTGATGACTGTAGCCTTGCAGTATAGTTTGAAGTCAGGTAGTGTGATGCCTCCAGCTTTGTTTTTTCTGCTTAGGATTGTCTTGACTGTGTGAGCTCTTTTTTGGTTTCATATGAAGTTGAAGGTGTTTTTTTTCCCAATTCTGTGAAGAAAATCAAAGGTAGCTTGATGGGGATAGCATTAATCTATAAACTACTTTGGGCAGTATAGTCATTTTCACAATATTGATTCTTCCTAACCATGAGCATAGAATGTTTTTCCATCTGTTTGTGTCCTCTCTTATTTCCTTGAGCAGTGGGCTGCTTCAACAAATACAAATCTGTAAATATAATCCATCACTTAAGCAGAACCAAAGACAAAAGCCACATGATTGGGATTATCTCAATAGATGCAGAGAAGGCCTTCAACAAAATTCAACAGCGCTTTATGCTAAAAACTCTCAATAAACTAGGTATTGATGGAAAGTATCTCAAAATAATAAGAGCTGTTTATGACAAACCTACATCCAATATCATACTGAATGGGCAAAAACTGGAAGAATTTGCTTTGAAAACTGGCACAAGACAAGGATGCTCTCTCTCACCACTCCTATTCAAAATAGTATTAGAAGTTATGGCCAGAACAATCAGGCAAGAAAAAAAATAAAGGATATTTAATTAGGATGTCTATTTGCAGATGACATGATTGTATATTTAGAAGACCCCATTGTCTCTGCCCAAAATCTCCTTAAGCTGATAAGCAACTTCGGCAAAGTCTCAGGATACAAAACCAGTGTGCAAAAATCACAAGCATTCCTATACACCAATAACAGACTGAAAGAGAGCCAAATCATGAGTGAACTCCCATTCATAATTGCTACAAAGAGAATAAAATAACTAGGAATACCATTTACAAGGGACTTATTCTGTAGTCAAAGAGGAGCGATTGAAGAGTTTTGAGCAGGAGCATGGGCATGATTTTTTCTGTATTTGGATTCAAATAGGAAGAGACTGGAGACAAGGTAACTGGCTATTACTGTTATCCACGGAAGATGACAAGATCTTGAATATCAGTGGTGGAAAGACTACACCCAAGGGGCAGAGTAAAATGTATACCAACTGGTCAATCAACAAATATTAATTTTGCTTGAGCAAGCTATCAGCACTCTGTGCTGAAAATTAAGAGGAAGATAGCAAGTCCTCCCACATGGAACTTCCATTCCTTTGGGAGACTTGGGCTATAAACAAGTAAATACATATATATGTATAGATATTTCTGTATTTTCAATATGATGTATATTCCTTACTCATCAGTTGCTGTGCAAATATATATATTTGAATATATATATACACATTCAAATATATGTATATATATTTGAATAGAGAAAAAAGTAGAGCTTAGTGGTGTATAAAATATTAAATACGAAAGAACATTAGATATATACGTATAAAGCAACTGATTTTCTGCTTTGCTATATATATAGCAAATATATAAAGCAACTGATGATGATCAGCATCATGGAGGAAATGATCAGGCACCACCAAAGAGAATAAGGGGAAGGAGGTCTTTTTAGTTAGGATGACATCCAAGCTACCACATGAAGGATGAGAGAAGCTAGCCATGTTAAGAGCCAGAGCCCACATGAGAAGGCTGCAGTGAGGCACTGTCTGAGGTATAATAGATAACTAATAGGAAAGGTTGTGTAGTAGATGGGGTAATCATATTGCCTTTGGAGTCAGATGCCTCGAATACAAATTCAGGCCCTGCTGTTTACCCTTATAAGTCTCAGCTTCCTCTATTAAATGAGAATAATGCACACATTACAAGGTTACTGTAAAGAATGTAAAAGGACGTCATGTGAGATTTGGCACATAGATTCTAGACAGTCACAACTAAATGGAAAGTAGTTGCTATTATCACCATCAGCATCATCATCAAGAAGAATAGGGAGAAATGGGGCAGTTCAAATTTCTGTCTTAGGTGACTGGGGAGTGCAATAGGCAGCCCAAAATAGGAACACGTTGGGGTGTTCAGATAGTGAATCTGCTTTGAAGAACCTATTGGAAATCCAGCTGGAATTTAATCTAGAGGTCAGGAAAGAAATCGGCATAGAAAATATATAAGGGTCACTGGCTTTTCTTAAAGAAGGTATTCAGAGATTAAGATGAGAAAATGGGGAACTCAGCACTCCATGAGGGTAACTGTCTCTTTTTTAGAAAGTTCTGATTATTTGAAAAAAATTACTTTCAATGATTTGAAATCTACTTATAATTTATATTCACTGGTCCTTGTCAAACTTTCTGGAAGTATGCAGAATAAGAACAGTCACTCTTCCAAGTTAGAGCCTTCATAGTATGTAAAAAATGGTTTGACTCCTCAGTCTTTATCTGAGAAAAAATAATCTCAGATATTTCAGTCTTTCAACATATATGGAGATCTTTATCATTATTGTATCTCATAATTATAATTGTTTTTTGGATGTAATTTAATTTGTTCTTGCCCAAAACTAAACCCAATATTCCAAATGTGATTTGATCACCATGATAGTTTCAACTTATCATTTTCATCTGTCAGATCCTTTACAATCTTAATTCTATCATCTAACACATTAGTGATTACTCCCAACTTGGTGTCATATACCAATTTGATGAATATGATTTCTGAATTTTTATCCAAGTCATTGATAAAGATGTTTAATGACTAAGCTAATGTAAATTGAACTGTCCCTGCTGTTGACTAGTGGGTAGACGTGAAACCTTGGCTTCATTGGCAAAGGGCAAATGGTGCTTGAAAGTTTTGACTTGAATGGATTGAGTGAGATGGAGCATGAATAGCAAGAAGGGAAAGTTGTGCTCAAAAGTTTTGTCTGGAATGAGTTGAGTGGGAGGGAGCATGAATAGGAAAAGGAACTGAGAAAAGCAGACGGACTAGAAATTATTTGACATAGAGGATGGGAGCTGTAAAATTTTGGGATGTCTTTGGTGGGAGTTATTTGGGGCTACCAGAGGTACAGATGGGGAAGAAGTTACAGAGACAGACTCTGGAAGTGTTGTAGGATGACTAGGCAAGTGACCAAGAGGGCTCAGTTATAATGATTCTGAAAAAGACTAGTAATAGGAATTCCATATCTTGCAGACAAAGTAATAGAAATGCAGTTGCTGGAAACAGATGTTAATTTTGCAGAGATTTGTGTACTTGACTCAGCTAATGGGTCTAAGTTTGGAACAACTTAGGAGGATTATATGGTTTAGCTCTGTGTCCCCACCCAAATCTCATCTTGAATTGTACTCCCATAATTCCCACATGTTGTAAGAGGGACTCCTGGGAGATAATTGAATCATGGGGGCAGTTTCCTCTATACTGTTCTTGTGATAGTGAATAAGTGAATAAGTCTCGTGAGATTTGATGGCTTTATAAAGAGGAATTCTCCTGCACAAGCTTACTCTCTCTTTGCCTGCTGCCATCCATGTAAGAGGTGACTTCTTCCCCCTTATCTTCCGCCATGACCGTGAGGCTCCCTCAGCCACATGGAGCTGTAAGTCCAATGAAACCTTTTTCTTTTGTAACTTCCCCAGTTTAGGATATGTCTTTATCAGCAGTGTGAAAATGGACTAATACAGAGGAGGATCATAAAGCAAAGATAGAGACGTAGGAGCTCTCTCTATTTTACGATAGTTGGGCTGGGGTTCTGTTGGGATCCCTGTTAGATAAGGCAACTGATAAGGACTAGGGAGGAGAGGTAAATTTGGAAGTTGAATCCTGAGAACTAAGCCAGTAGAAGAAAGAAAGCAGAAGAGTTGCAGCTTTGAGGTGAAGAGTGAATATGTATATAGAGTCATTATTCTTGAAGGCATTACGTATTATGTGGGATAGGCCATGCAGAGGCCAAGGTCACAAGGGAGTCAAGAGTGGATCAATATATTGCTGGGTGGATAACCTATTTTATATCCCAGAAAATTGAGGAACTGAGGCTGCTAGTGTACTTTTTATCTTCATGTACATTAGTGTTCAGGAACTAGATAAGCCAAAAATCAGGCCAGAGTCTGAGGAGGAGAATGGGAGTGGGCATTAGTGACTCACCTTGGGGAAGGCAGACAAAATGAGGTGGGTTTAATCACAGTATTCGTGTGTGTGTATATATATTTCATTTTTTTTTTTTTTTGAGATGGAATCTTGCTTTGTCACCCAGGCTGGAGTGCAGTGGCACCATCTCAGTTCACTGCAACCTCTGCCTCCTGGGTTCAAGCAATTTTCCTGCCTCAGCCTCTCGAGTAGCTGGAATTATAGGTGTGTTCCGCCATGCTCAGCTAATTTTTGTATTTTAAGTGGAGACAGGGTTTCACCACGTTGGACCAGGCTGGTCTCAAAGTCCTGACCTGAGGTATCCACCTTAGCCTCCCAAAGTGCTGGGATTACAGGCGTGACCCACTGTGCCCAGCCTATATTTTCCATCTTTAGAAAAAGATTTTTAAGGTAAGAGATTATATGAACAAGACTACATGAACCATAGCATCCTTTAATATGTTTTTTAATATACAATGAATGCTTAGTAACATAAATATTTCTTACATAAGTATAAAAAATTATCGTGAGATACTCAAGAGTATTCCTAATTTTTATGTCTATAACTTTTTGATGATGATGCTGGTGATGGTAGTCATAATATTAACATTGCACTGGGCACTATCTCAGATACTCTGATAAGTGCTGAAACTCATTTAATTTTTCACAGAAACTTTATGAGGACATGTTCTTATTTTTTCACTCCTTTTTCAGATGAGTAAATTGACCATTATTAGAGTAATTAAGTAATCTGACCAGAGTCACAAAAACAGAAAATGAATGAATCGGGGATTTGAACCCAGTCAGTACAGTTTCAGAGACAAGAAACACTACATTATATTGCTCCTTTGTTTTATGACAAATAGTGATTTATTTTTAGTCTATGTCACTTTCATCACCAGTTACCTTTCTTTTAAAGGGCGCAAAGAAAACAAAGACATTTTTACTGGATTCAAAAACATGATTAGGAAATAGCTAAGTTAGGATGAGGATTCGGAGCAAGTGGCTAGGCTTGCTCACTAAGTCGTTCTTCCTACATATCAGTTTCAGAATGAACATGAGCAAATATTTTATTATTTCTTTATTTTGAGACAGGGTCCCATTCTGTCGCCCAGGCTAGAGTGCTGAGGCGTGGTCTTGGCTCACTGCAGACTCGACTTCCCAAGCTCAGGCGATCCTCTCACCTCAGCCTCCTGAGTAGCTGGGACCACAGACATATGCCATCATGCCCAGCTAATTTTTTGTATTTTTGGTAGAGATGGGTTTTGCCA
This sequence comes from Cebus imitator, assembly GCF_001604975.1. Lineage (NCBI taxonomy): Eukaryota > Metazoa > Chordata > Mammalia > Primates > Cebidae > Cebus > Cebus imitator. The sequence goes on from NW_016107601.1 coordinate 1,842,585, forward strand.
TATTGACCAGGCTGTTCTCGAACTTCTGCGCTCAAGCAGTCTGCCCACCTTGGCCTTTCAAAGTGCTAGGATTACAGGCTTGAGCCACTGCGCCCAGCCATGGGCAAACGTTTTAAAATAAGAACTTCATGAACCTTCAGGATACATCCTAAATAGTCAAAAATCAGTCTATAAATACCAAGGAATTAGTGTCTCCATTTTGGGGGAAAGGGAAGAAATTTAAGTTATGACTCTTGCCTTAAAATGGTTTCTTAGTCTTCACCTTTAAATTAAAGTTTGGGCTGCCGAGGCAAAAATCATCAGTGCTTCCCACAGCCATCAGACTTGGACAGGACACATGACCAGCAAAAAATATTCTATTTGATTGTATTAATAGAGTTCAAGAAACATTCAATATGTACTTGAAGATTTAGCGTTCAAATGGATCTATTGACCTATTTAAATGAGTTAACCCACAAAAGAATAGAAGCAATTTTTGTAAAGATAAATCAGAGAAACCAGGAACTTCTATGAATATAGGTAATTCCATTTTTGCTACATAAATAATTAAATGTATACATACCTTATAAATGTCAGTACTTAAATTATAAAGACTTTTCCATGATCTTTTCAGATGGATATCATATTTAGGTGAACAAAAGAAGAAGCAGGTGATGATCCAGTGTTCTTTTTTTTTTTTTCTTCAAAAACTCTGGTGAACTGAAAAGAATATGGTATTCAAAATGCACATCTAAAAGCTTCTAGGTGGAATTTAAATAACTTCATTATTTTTACCTTTTTCTTCCAACCACCCCAAATATTCTGACTCTACGTGGACCAATCACTTGACCGATTTTCTATATAATTAAAATCATGTGCCTTCAAAACTATTTGTAGGGGGAATGCTTCTGAGACTCCTAGCTTTATCTTTCTATACTTGTGTAACTTAAAAATGACCAGGCAGAAGTTTTTTTCTTTTCTTTAAATTGCTTTGCCAAGTTTCAGCTTTGAGCACATTTTTATGACTGATTTATTAAACCTGGAAACTAGAAGTTTATAATGGAAATTCTCATAAAGCTTTAACTCTAGACTTGCTAGCAGGTACTCTGAAGAATGGGGCACTGATGGGCCCTCTGTTGCAGCATTTCTAGAACACAACCTAAGGGTTTGGTCACGTGTTCATTTATTTATAGGTGAATAATCTTCAACCATTCTAGCAGAAATTCTTGTTCTATTGACAAAAAGGAAGCATGCAGTAGTTTGGCTATGAATCATACCTTCTGCTGTCATGATTAATTTTAAGGATGCATTCAAAGAAGTTTCCTCCATAACACTGAACTCTGGGAAAAGAAAAAAAATGTGCTCATCGCTTAGGCTGACTGAGGAGATTTATTGCAAATAAAATTATTCCAAATTGACTAGGGAGATTTATTGGAAATGAAATTATTAGAAATCCCTGTTCCTAGGCCAGGCACGATGGCTCATGCCTAAAATCCCAGCAATTTAGGAGGGCGAGACAGGCAGATCATGATGTCAGGAGTTTGAGAACAGTCTGTCCAACATGGTGAAACCCTGTCCCTACTACAAAAAAAAAATTTTAGTTAGCCAGGCATGGTGGTGCATACCTGTAGTCCTAGCTGCTTGGGAGGCTGATGCAGGAGACTCACTTGAACCTGGGAGGTGGAGGTTGTAGTGAGCCAAGATTGTGCTACTGCATTCCAACCTGGGCGACAGAGTAAGACTCAGTCTCAAAAAAAAAAAAAAAAAAAAAATAAATAAAAAAAAAAAAAAAAAAAAAAAAAAAATCTCTGTTCCTTTTTAAGATATTTAGAAATTATACCTAAGTGGAACATTTTTGCTTTAGTTTCAGAACTACAAACTTCTGGCATTGCTCATCATTTGAATTTTTCCCTGCAGGCTTTGGCTTTATTAGCAGCTTAAGAGTATATTTAGTACTGTCATATGTGAAATCTCTTCACTCTGTTAAACTAATATGGGATAAAATGTCTTTTTTTACAGTGTTACTCATTCATTATATAAAAATGAAAGCAACTACTTCAGTGTGGATCCAGAGCCACTAACTATTTTTATGACAAAAGAGAGGTGACAATACATATCCCGTAGGCACATGAGAGTATTATATGAGTCATTAGTATAATTGATATCCATAGAAAGAGTGTTTTATCCAACATGATTAAAATGTGCAATACATTATGTAGGTTCCAGTGTTCCAGCTGCTGTGTGGTAATCTTTCCTTTGATAGATATCTATTGAAAAATAAAATTATCCTCGTTAAAGGGATAATCTTCTACTACTTAAGACTGTGAGACTGTGAGGCAGTTGCATGCCACGTGCTTTATCCATTTACATGTGATGTTCGTCTGTGTGTTGTGCTTTGTTGTGGGTTCCAAAAAAACAGAAAGACAAGTAGAAAAGGACTCCGAAATGGAACTTTTCTCCTGGCATACCAGGGAAACCCTGGGTTATAATTCTGTGTCTATGTCTTAAATTTTCCTGGTTGGGTCCAGGTTTAAATGCTAACAGTGGTGTCCCAGGTGTGCACGTGCATGCACACACACACACACACACACACACACAATCATTGAGCCTAACATTTTAAATTGGCTTAAACTTCTTAAAGGCAAATGACTCAAGTAATTGTTTTAAAAGAGTGTTTCTACACACAATAAATGCATCTTCCATTCATTGGTCGATTCATTTTACAATGAGTTTATCAATCACCTATTATGTACTAAGTACTTAGGTGCTGGGGCACAGAGAGCCATGAGTTGAAGGATTTCATGAAAGAAAAACAAAAGGTCAGAGAGCAAACCTCATTTTCCCTGTTCAGTACTTAGAAGCAGGCGCTATTGAACCGTATAACTAGAACAAAAGATAACACTGTGTCTACATAATATTCATTTCAAAGAAGTGAAAGTGAGGTATGCATACTACTGACCCAACACCTCCAATGGTGACTTATTTTTTTTTCCTTTTGCCTATGTATGTGATAATAGTAATGCTAAAAGCTGAGAGAAAGGTCACATGCTAGGAATGATGCAACATATCCAGGAAAATAAAGTTAGTGACAAATGAAGAAATATGTCTAATTCTTAATTAAGTGGCATATCTGTTAGGGCAAAGAGGTCTGTTGGAAACTTCCTTGGTGATCAAGGGTTCTATTTTCTTTTCTACTGACCCACAGTATTGTTGAGAATATTAAAATAATACACGTGAAACTGCTTTTTAAAGAAAACATAATGTGTTTCATAGATGTGATATCATTTTAAAACTTTTGTTGACTATCTTCTGTACATTGCAGGCATTATCTATAAATAAAGGATAGCACCTTGCTGCCCGTCTTAGTTACAAATGCACCTTACGTGGAATGAGATATCAGTTGCTTTAAAAAATCCTGAATATCCATGGTGATCATTAAAAAATCAGGGAACAACAGATGCTGGAGAGGAAGTAGGGAAATAGGAACGCTTTTACACTGTTGTTGGGAGTGTAAATTAATTCAACCATTGTGGAAGATAGTGCGGTGATTCTTCAACAACCTAGAACTAGAAATACCATCTTACCCAGCAGTCCCATTAGTGGGCATATAACCAAAGGATTATAAATCCTTCCATTATAAAGACACATGCACATGTATGTTTATTGCAGCACTGTTCACAATAGCAAGGACTTGGAACCAACCCAAATGCCCGTCAATGATAGACTGGATAAAGAAAATGTGGCACATATACATCATGGAATACTATGCAGCCATAAAAAAGGATGAGTTCATGTCCTTTTTAGGGACATGGATGAAATCAGAAGCCATCATTCTCAGCAAACTGTCACAAGAACAGAAAACCAAATTCTGCATGTTCTCACTCATAAGTGGGTGTTGAACAATGAACACATGGACTCAGGAAGGGGAACATCACACACCGGGGTCTGGGGAGTGGGGTGCTAGGGAGGAATAGCAGGGGGTAGGGGAATTGGGGAGGGATAGCATTAGGAGAAATACCTAATGTAGATGATGGGGTGATGGATGCAGCAAACCACCACCATGGCACATGTATACCTATGTAACAAACCTGTAAAATCTGCACATGTACCCCAGAACTTAAAGTATAATAAAAAAAAATCCTGAATACCAAGAAATGTTGAAAATGATGACTATCTAAAACTTATGTAATTAAATGAGTTGCTCATCTATTTCACAGTCATATTTGTCTTTCATAGTACAGGATACGTGACAGGAAGCTATCATGGTTTGAGAATTATTGATTTGGACAGTGATAATAAGGCACTACAAGAGTCACTACATATATAGGTAGAAACTTTATAGGATAAAATAATGATGGACCAAAATGCATACTAGGGAGGCTGATTTATCTTTACCTGCTCCTCATTTGTTTGAATGTGACTGGATGTTGCCATTTGTCAGTAATCAACCAAATGTCATGATATCTTTTCTTGCTTCTCAAGATAGTCAGATTCCATTATGTTGTTAGCTAACATTGTTAACTAACTACCTTCACCAACACATTATTTTTCTCACAATGCTAGAATAGTTTGCTGGTTCAACCCCCAGACCCACCCCAGCATTACCTCTTCTTAACTTTCCTTCTAATAGCCTCTGTGTTATTTGCAGTCCTGGAATAGAGTGACTTTGTCTTCCCTACCAGTATTCTAAAAAGTAGCTTTACCCACCTATTATTTCTTCGTCATTGTCTGCTGTAATTTCATGTCATTGCCATGGTGTGCTGGTCCACGTGATGTCTTCTTGTACCTTGAAATGGTGAGATTTCCTGGGAGAAGATTTTAGAATTCTGTGTGGCCTCCTGACTACAAAGATTCAGATATGCCTGTAGTCTTATAAAAGTTACGGTAATGAGATTGTGATTCTAATACTACAGAAATATTGTTATTATTGGCATGAGTAATGATGATAGATGGGAATAATAATAAAGACTTGGCATGGCCTTTTCCTCAGAGTTTTCACTGTTTCCACTGGTACAATTGGTGATATCGTGCAGTATACTAAAAAGATACGTGATTGTGCAGGAGCCATTATCAGCCTCTGTTAGAGCCTTTTCAAATCCCGTGCTTATTGTGTATGTTATGAATAAGGGAGCACAAAAATTATGCATGCAGGGCCAAATTCTCATCTTGCTCAGGACCCCCATGGACCTCTCTTTGAAGTCAATAGGAGCTCAGCAGGGGGTGGAACAAGATGAGAATTTGGAAAAGGAACTTAAAGGAAAAAGGGATAATTTTTCCCGACCATATCATCATTTGGTGTGCATTAAATGCTCACACAGTGCCTAACCCCAATTCCTTTTTACTTCAGTCTCAATAAAATTGCATGACAGCTTTTTTTTTCTGCGTCTCTGTGTGTATATACTGTAGGTCATTTTCAATGGGAAGAGAATTGGATAACTTCAATTACTCTCCTGTAAGCTGTTATTATTGAACTGAGCCTGAAGTGCTTTATTTTCAATAAAGAAATATTCATAGAATACAACTTTCATGCAAATTCAAGTGCTATAGGTTTTCAAAGATTTTCCAGAAAGGACATTTTTCCCTGGCCCAAATAATTAACCACTCGTCTTTGTGCCCTTGTTTTCATTAAACTAATTTTTGAAATTATTCTGTCCACTGTGGAATGACTACACAAATGTGTGCTCTCCCAGGAAAACACTGCTTGAAATCAACAATGCAGTTTTTGTTTCTGCATTCTAACATACACCCCCCTCTTAGGATTTGAATTGTTTTGTACACACAATGGTAAATGAACATCCAGAGGGGAACTTTGAAAAACAATCTGCCTATAAGCTAGAGGCCACACCTTCCACATTCAAGGGAATGCCCACACTTTGTCAAATTGGCACACGCCTTCTGAATAGGGCCTGCCCTGAGAAACTTGGCTTTCAAGATAAAGCTCACTTAGATGGCTGCACCATTTTCTTTCATGAGAAAGCCAAACTCCATCAGAATTTTACACCTGGATGTGTGTTGATGAAATATCTTGTAACTTAAGACCATTAATATTCATGGGACATCTAACATAATTCATGATGGTCTATGATATATGATAGTAAACAGTATCATTTACGCTGAACCTTAAAAATATTGACAAAGACAAGTTCCTAAACACTGATGAAACCTTGTATTTTGTGTTATGATTTCTTGGTTTTATACTTGGTGTGGTTTTTCAATTAACTGCTCTGTATGCAAGACAATTATTCATTTATTATAGTCAGCTTAGATACGGTAAAGATTAGAGGAGTAAAACAAATCATCATGGTGACACTGGCTAGTGATACATTGTTATTATTCTGATATTTATTTATTTATTTATTTGGCTCTTGCATGGCAGGATTTATAGCACCTACTTTTGAATTCTAAGTCTTATTCCTTTCTGGTCTCTATTTTTATGGTTTTAACTAAGCAAAAAACAGTTATAAGATTTGAACTGGGGTTACCTATATGATTTATCAAATGATAGGCACATGTATAGAAATATTAATTTATATACACACAAAAACATTTTTAAAATTATTTTTTTGGTCAGTCACAAGATTTTCTCAGTTATATAAAATAAGTATCTGGTTTTTTTAAAGTGTGAAGATTCCCAGAAGTGTTGAAGACAGAACTGAATTTATGTACTGCATAAACTAGGCATCAATATATGAAGAATCTTATAAGAAATAACATGCAATTTTGAATGCAAGTAAACCAAGGTAACTACACATATTAGATATTTGGAAGTTAATGACATGGAGCACAATGCTTTCCGTCAACCTTGCAGTGTAGTTTTCCAAGTATACTGCAACTACGTACCCTGCAATGTGTCATTTTGCTTCTAAAGGGGTTTTACATGCTTTTAAGAGTGCCTCAGATTTTGGCAAAGTTTATTTTATGCATTATGCATAAAAGTTGTCATCAGGATTTAACAAAGCATTTTGCACAGAAAGATTAGAAATAAAATCTCTGCACACCAAAATGATTTGGATGGTTTTGCTAGAAGGTGTGAACTTCAAAAAATTAGCATAGATCTTACCCCTTTCCCAAATTTCAAAGAGATGAAAATCTCCATAGTGAAGAGAAGTATAATATACAGTAGTGTAGCAGAAGCTCACCAATTGTATTTTTTCCCTTTTCAGCTAGTTAGCTCTTGTTTATTAATTATAACATTAGCAATTTGGAATCCACCTAAACTACAATTAGTAGACAAGAGATTGTCAGGTTCAATAACATATGTGAAGTATTCCTGTTTGAGACATTAAACCAGGCACACTAGTCTATGTGTTTGGATTTTAAGACATAGGTTGCTCAGCAAACTAAGAGCAACTATGGGTGAAGAGAAGAAATTGATGGGGTAAGCTGACAGAAAGGAGAAATTGTTGGATGTTAAGCTTTAAATGACTATTTTATATTGTTTCCTGTATTTTAAGACTTTTAAAAGCTAGACATGTGCTAGTTCCATCTATGTTTGTAAGAAAGCATGAATTTCCATGAGAGTGAGCAGGACTTTGAAGGGCTGCTTATGAAACTAGACTTGTAAGAGATCAATCCTGGAGAATTCTGGTTTGAAGGAGTAAATTTTTTTAAAAAAATAAGGAATTGATTAATTGTGTCTTAAACCTTGAGCCTTGAGAAGTGTTTTCTGCAGTTAAATTGAGTGTCCTGACTTCCAGCCTATTTCCCTACACTTCCAGGGTTGTGTCCAGTTGTGGATTTTCCCTTTATGTATGTGTCTTTCTAAGAATAGTTATTCTACCAGTGGCATTGAGGCAATTTCTGGTAGCTGCTGATATGTCAGCTTTATTAATTGATAGCTTCACACGATGAATAGATTTAAGTCCCTGCTTTTTTGTTGCTATTTTTGGAGATGACATTATTGCTGAATTTAGGGTGCAGCCCTTGGAAATCTGCCGTTTTTTTTGGTAACCACACAGCAGCAATCTGCTTTTTTGTTTTGTTTTTGGTAACCACACAGCAGCACTCCTTGGGGTATCCTTGCAAATAGCATTTGGATGAGTAAACTGTTAGTTATACTCACAGAAACATGGGGATCTTGGTCTTTCCCAGTCACTGGTGTATCTTATGAGTGTTGTTTCAAGTAGCAATTAGTATTTTGTTAGTACTGTCACTGCACTTTTTTTTTTTTAACTACACAATTTTCTTGCTCTTTTATTTTTAGTTCTTTCAGAAAAGTTAATTGGAACTGATTGGTTTTATTTGCTGACTTACCAAGTACCACAAAGCAGGAAACCAATAAAGCAAGATTAGCTTTCCACTGTCTGCTTCAGTTTTCTTAAACTCTATTCCTCTCAGCTTGTCTTTTATCCACAAACCATTTTTTTAAAAAGAACACCAGTTTCTGGATAAGAGTGAAAAAATTGAATTGAAAGATAATAATCATAATAATAATGCTTTATACTTGCATAGATCTTCAACATTTTTTCAAATATATTCATTTTGATGTAATTGGATTCCCACAACAGCCCTTTAAATAGGAAGAAATAAAAAACCATGTATTGAATATCTTCTGTACAATGCCTTTAGCATATTATCTCATTTAATCCTTGCTATAGCCCTGTTGAGATAAAAATTATTTCCCTGAATTTCAGGAGGAAATATCAGTTCAAACATAGTATGATTTGTCAAGGCTTCTACAGTGAGCAAGCAGAGGATCCAAGGTTTGAACTTTGTTCTGTGTGGCTCCCAAACTTAGTTCTGTCAAGTTTGCAGATTATCTCCATTTTTTGATTGTAAAAATTCGAGATGCAGATAAGTGATTTTCTTGTAATTATATAGCTGAGTTAATGCTACTGACCAAACTTGGACATATAGTGTATATACATATTTGTTTTTATTTGTTTCTTAGACCTGCATACTTTCCATTACTTCTACCTTCCTGAGACAACCTGATCAAAAGTTGATGATGCTTTCCCATCTGGACTGATACCTCAGTTCCTCAGTCTATGCAGCACCCTCCTTCTCACCCTACATTGCTTGTGGGCCCTTTAACAGATCACTATAGAGATAGTGAAAGAGAGACAGAATCAGCAGAGGATGAGGTGAGAATCAGCCTAGATTATGCTTGTCTTTGCCTCTGTGGGTTTACGGATTGCATTATTGCAGGGTAGGTTTTATGTTCAATCCCTATTTGAGTCAATGTTGCATTGCAGCATAGCATAGCTAATATTTTTTGTGAGTGCTGCCTCTAAAAATCAAATCAATACAATTAAACTTTAAGCCAGTGATTTTAATGTGAATATCTTAATACTTGGCGCCAGAGTTGATATTTTAAATCTGATATATTGGAAAGAATAAATATTTTAGGGGAGCACTAACGGGAAAAGGGTTGAAGTCAGGTAAACCTGATTTGGATAATAATCAGCCGGTCAATTAGTTCATGCCACAGGGACGGGTACAGGACAGTATCGTGTCTGTTTCACAGGCCTCAGAAACATCACTGGCCACTGCGTTATACCTGATAGCATTCAAAGCACTGTCACACAAATTATCTCATGCTTGAAGTGCAAGGATGACAGAACACTTGACTCCTGGTATACTTCTTTTCTTTCTTCAGTGTGGGTGAGACTGGGTTCTAGTACCAACTTTTAAGGATTCGTTACTTTCTTGTGTTGACACCAACTGGAAAAAAACTTCCAAGAGGCCCATTTAGTAGAGAGATATCTTTTTCCCATCCAACTTATCTCAAAGGTTTCCATAATGTCTGGCTCCTTCAATTAGTTATTTAGTTATATTCTAGTCAGACCTGTGTACTCACCATCCAATATATTTTGGTTATTAAATATGTGTTAAATCCCTTAGATGCTCTATCTCACTTAGCACTCATAATAATAAGAGAAGTAATTGTATTATGCCCATTATATACATAAAAAAACTTAGGTTTAAATAGGTTAAGCAACTTGCCAAAAACACACAACTAGTTAGTGCTAGAATCAGAACTCAGGTCTCCCTAACTCCAGACCTTAATCCCTAAAACAGACAGAGCACATTTCTCCTTATGCTTCTTAGCCTTTGTCCTATTTCATGTCTGTGAACATGTTTCATGTCTGTGAACAGTTTCATGTGCTTCAAGACCCAGGTCAAATGAAACCTTTAAAAGAGCAGAGGACGCAATAGAGATAAAAAAGAGAAAGTGATTAGAGTAAACATGGAAGAACAGACAGAAGTGTCAAAGCATTTATCTGAATAGCATTTTAAATTAAAGTTGTCTCACAGGTATCTGTGTTCTTTGAAATTGGTAAACTCTTTGAGGGATCCCAGTTTCTACTATATTGCTCTCTATATTTTGATGCCTGATACACAGAGAAATCAGCTCTTTTACAGCATATACAGGAATCCATTTTTCCAGGGACAGGTAACACAGTAGTCTAGAATGTCAAGATGCAGGTGGACATGGAGAAGGAGGTTGTTTCTTGGAGTGAAGCTAAGATTTACATCACAGGAATCCTAGGTGTCATTGGGAGAGGGTATGCCAGGAAGAACCAGAGCTGGGGACTGAGTATTGTGAGGGCTTGGGGGTTAGGTGAGATATGATAGGCAGAGCAAACTTGATTGGATATCAGAGGGGTCTTCAAAGTTAGCAGGTAAGTACTAGAGGTTAGGTAGATGATAAATTTGGTACAACTACAATTATTTTTGGTGTCTTTGAATTTTTATATATTTGAAAGATATTGTCATATGAAAAATGTGGAACTGTTGGTAGCGAAAGGAACACTAGACCTAATTTCTAATCTCACCTAGGGTACTGTTAGCTTATCACTAAATAGTTCTGTATCCCATTTCCCATATCTGTACAATATGAATATTAAAAGACTATCGTGGCCTATTTTACAGAATTATTTTGAAACTCGAGTATAAATGAGTACGTAAGGGATTTGAAATTTGGAAATTCATTTTATGGTTTTTCAAAGTTCTTTTTTTTTTTTAACAGTTACAAGGAATTGCTGTTTCTATTAATAAAGAATAGGCTAATACCTTGCCTTCGAGTGGCTTTATGTTGAATTGTAGCACTATGGTACCCACCCATTTAAGAAGGTAACCAATAGCACAAGGCACTATTTGCCAAATGAATGCAGGTGAGACCAGAGGGCTACTATAGGAATTCAGAGGGAAGAGCAAGATTGTCAATTGTCAAAGAACCTTCAAAATGGAACGTGAGACTGGAACTAGGTTGAGGAGTAAATCACAACTATAAAGCTAGAAAGGAGTAATGATGAGCCCTAAGATGCAAGGATGTTTGCAGGATAGATGTAGACCAGATTGTTTCAAGTAAAAGGTCTGTATCAGAGCTGCAGGAATGGAAGTAGTCTTGGGAGGCCTGGGGTGTCGGGTGCTGTATCTGTGATAAAGTACCGATGTACTAGGGGTACATGTTCTCTTCCATGAGCACAATTTAGAGGCTTCAGCATGGGTCCCTAAAGAAACTTAATTTATTTTCTCCTCCTTTGTTATATTCTCTTGGAATTTTTTTCAAAAGAAAATTAGTACTATATATTTTCTAAAGCTAAAAGCTTAAGTTCTATCAACACGGTATTGGTGCAAAAAGAAAGATGGTATGAATATTTGATATGGGGCCAAAAGGAGGTCTTGCAGATTAAATATTGTGGAGGGCTTAAAGTCTTCTGAAAACTAATTTTTTGAGGACCTTATTAAATTGTCGTAAGAGTCCTCATTGTTCTTATTCTGTTGTGAGTCTTGAGTTGCAATTTTGAAAAGCACTGGGCAGAGCAATTACACAAATAATAATCATTGACTCAAGCTTTTTAATGTTAAAAAGATGACTTGATTCTCTGAAGAAGTGAACAGGCAACATTTTCTCATTGCTGTTAATTATAATTTAAGACAGACTCAATTTTGTATTAGTCACAGATGTTTCATTTCTCAGTTCATATATAATGCGGTACATGGAATAACTCCAAAGAGATTTTAGAAGTGTTTGCAGTCTTGTCCATCTCTTTACCACTTGGTGTGGTCTTTTCCAAAAATCATGACATTTGGAAAGAAACTTAGAGAAGTTTTGAAGACATTTTCAAGACATTTTGCTTTCAATGATCTCTAAAAATATTCCTATTGAAAGTGAAAATTGGGAACATGCTCTGAAAAACAAAATCAAAATGCATGTTGTGTCTTTAGAAAGCCTGGTTTTGGGAGTGGCTGGGCTGTGTTCCAGTTGTTGGGGGAAGGGGTGCAAATTATGATTTCTGAATTGATCTTAATCATAGAAACCTTTAAGAAGCTCCAATGCTCCTATTGCTATTAAGCAAAAATGTATTCGAAATAATTAGACCAAGCATCTAGTTCCCAAATTACTCCACTGTGGATTGTTGTAATCAGGGAGAACTTATCAGTAGTATAAATCACTCGTGAAATTGTGAAAGGTTTGGGAATGCTCCAAGGCATGGCGGGTTTGGAATGCAAACCCCTGATGAGGCTGGAAAACTTGAGTTGTGTCTGAAGATTGTTAAGAATTAAAACTTATCTTCCCAGCCTCTGGTAATCATCCTTCCACTCTCTATCTTCCTGAGTTCAATTGTTTTAATTTTTAGCTCCCACAAATAAGTGAGAACATGTGAAGTTTGTCTTTCTGTGCCTGCCTTATTTCACTTAACAATGGATTGTTTTCTAACACAAAAGATGAATGTTTGAGGATATAGATCTCCCATTTACCCTGATGTGATTATTATACCTTGCATGTCTATATCAAAATATCTCATGTAATCCATAAATATATATATCTACTATGTACTCCCCAAAATTAAAAATTAAAAAAAAAAACATCTTTATGTCAGATGAACTACAAAGAAAATTCAAAGCACAGTAATACCTATATTTTCCATTATAGTAGAAGAATGCTATTTGGAAAATAAAATACAATCACCATCAACACATGACGGGGAATTTTTCTTGGAATATATTGATAAAAGTTAGAGTTGCATGTTATATGTCAAATCTTTCCCCAAAAGAAGATGCCATATTGAAAGAGTATCTAAAACATAATCAAATGGTTTAATTTTAAAATGAGCATATATAAAACTTTTTTGGTAGGAACAGCAAAATAACAGTGTCTTACAAACGTGATGAATTCATATGGGCATACACGAAAAGTTCCTTAAATATTGTTCTTCACTTTTCATCTTTATTCTATGCGTTAACTTTTCCCAAAAAGAAGGCATGTTAATTTGCATATTCAAAATCTGTGTATTATATAATTCACATTATTCTTTAAAATGATTTATCCCCAAATCTCTTAATTATCTCAAAAATGATTTAAGATATTCAGAATCAGTGAAGTTTAGGCAGTTCATCTTTAGAATAAAATTCTTGCACAGTGTCTCCATAGTCTTTTGAGTATTTCTTTATAAAGCTTGAAATGAAGTGGTGGGATCCATCTGAGTAGATTTTTCAGTAATGAATTTCCTTATCCACAGTTCTGAATTACAGTTGGAACTCTTATTACTATCTGATACTATTGGAGAAAGAGCTGGTTACAGGAAAAACAGGGAAAGAAGAGAGGAGAAGGAAAAAATTATGTTTTCTTGAAAATTAAAAAGTGTAGAAATAATTAACTGGGGAGCTGATCACAATTGTTTATCAGATGTGTACCTCTAGTACAGAAATAATACTTTCTTTCCACTTGAGAATGGCATATTGGTATTGTTTATTGTCCTGTTTTCTCATCAGTGAACATCATGTTGTTCATGGCTGGGAATTGCAAGGTCCAAATGTCTTTCTTGGAGGTGCTTTTACTTCATTTCAGGGGTAAGAAGTACTTTATAATTTTGGTCTTAGTTCCTCAGAATATAAAGTAAAGATAGTAATATTGACTTCTTCACAGGGAGAAGTAAGCTTATATCAGTGAATTGTACAGAGGAGAATAAACTTTAATGCAAGATTATCAGTGGAGCCAGTGAGTAGAGGGGACTTTGAGATTCTTGAGTGGGGGCTTCATTACCATGCGAATGAGAATTACAGAGCAATTACATCATTTATCTTACTTTCAAAAGAAAGAAACTTCCAACTCATTGTAGCTCCTGGTTAAGAAGATATTTGAGACACCCAAAATTCCAAGGTAACAACTCAAGTTTAAAGGCATTTACAGTTCAAAGTCCAAGAAAAGTTGGCGACTACTAAATTCAAGTCATTAATGTGGTTTGGCAGGGTGCTAAACGTGTGTGGTACCTTACGCTCCATGGCTCCATGAATAACCATTGAGTATTTGGTAATTTGGTGTTAGAATGTTTTATTCAGAGCTTCTGAAAGACAATGATTCTGAGTACTGTGTGGAATCCTGTTGTTTAAGGAGCCCCAGTACAAGATAAGAGTGTGCTCAGCCATCTCTAAAGTGGGGCGGTGCATATGTTCTTCAGTCTCAGGAAGGCTGTCAGAAGTTTTCTAGGCACCACTTTATAGCTGTTCTCATTTCTGGCGAGATCCAGGGTGCAGGTTCTCAGCTGAAGTGCAATGGTTTGAAAGTATATCTACCATCAGCATTTAATTTTTAACAGTTTTGCGTTAAGGTTCTTCTCATTCTTTCAAATTGTCCTCCTGGCTGACCTTATTTCTATTTGTTTAGGAGAAAAAAAAAGGGAGTTAAATGATTTCTGAAGCAATGTTTGTCTCTCAATATTGTAAAATGTCGTTTAAAGAACATTATAAATTAATATTTTTCCCCCAGAAGTTTCATAATGTGTTACCATGTAATTGCACAGGAGAATTTGGTAATGACAGATTACTAATTTGGGGCATTGTGAACTCTATTGTCTGGCATTCTATTAACCTCAAATCTCTATTAAACAATATTTCAATGTATTAGTTATCTATTGCAACAAAAACGCTGTGTAACAAACAACCTCAAAGCCTATGTGGTATACAATGGTAAATATTTATTTTTATTCAAGTGTGTTTATTCAACATGTGTTGAATAAAAGACATGTGTTTTATTCATGTGTTGACTGGTAGTTCTGCTGATGTGAACTGGCATTGATAAGGCTGTCCTCTGCCAGGTCAGCTAGGTGATGTGTTCTCTAACATGTCTGAGGCATTAGCTGGGAAAATTGATTTGACTCTGCCCCTCTCCACGTGTACCATCCCCCAGCAGGCTAACCTCGGAACATTCACATAGTGAAGGCAGAAGACCAAGAAGAAGCAAAAATGTGCAAGTATTTTTTCCAGCCTTTGCTAGTGTCAAGTTCATTACTGTCTAATTGGTCAAGGCAAGTCACATGGCTTTACCCAGAGCCAGAGTAGGAGGAAACTAGAAAACTATAAGAAAAATGCACTGATATAGGAAATTCATTAATTGGGGCCACTAACAAAATTTATCTATCATGTCCATCTATGATGTAGTGATAGCTTCATAAAGATAACCTTGAGATTCATTATAAAGTACATTTCAATGAAAATATTATATTACTAATTTTGATATGAAAAACATTTGGTCGTATTTTTAGTCTTTATACATTGGTAACTCATTGGTAGATATATATTAATATTAGGATGGATGTTTGGTTAACCACATACCGTATTCCATAACCAAATCACATAATGGGAAATTCTATTATACTTGGTATGGAAGACTTGGAATTTGAGTAATCATATGAAATGGTAAAATTTTTCCTAATTTAATCTTAACAGCTTGAGGAAAAAATTACTTTTTAAACAGAAAAAGAATTGTAGTTATACTTTGGTGTATGATTAATGAATAAGATCTTAATTAGATAGTTACTCTAGGCACTAAGGCAAGTGTTTCAGAATGAGGCATTAATAAAGGGACCAAGGAGAATACAGTGAGTGGGCAATCATACTGGGAGAAGAAAATTTAAGGTGAAGCCAGATGGGCATTGATACTCCTTATGAAGTTCTATGGCACATCTCCCTTCTCCTGTCCACCTTTGTTTGGAGTCCTGTAAACACAGTCCAGTTGGCCTTTCAGACTATGGGCAGTAATGAGTTATTGATGAGAATGAGTGTCATGTGAATAACTACTTCTTTGAAGATCTCTTTAGGCTGATGTAACTGGAAGCAGCACAGAAGGAAAAATTGATGGCCCATATTCAGCTTGTGAATAGTAAAGCTTGAAGAGCTTTTAGGTACTGAACAGCTTGAGGAAAGGCTGGATAATGGAACATAATTGTACTGATTATGCGGTTGAGGTATGTTAAGAAACAATCTGGTAATTCTGCTAAACTGTGGCATTTTGTAGCTCCTGTTAATATTTTTAGTAGAAGAACAAGAGATTAATTTATTGAGTCTTATTTGAAAAAATGATCTCTCATATTGGCTCTAACATCTTGGTGTTTAGGAGTTCAGGGCACTTCTCAAATGTTATCTCACTAACCCTTCCAGCGTCCCTACTGTATATGTGGGTGTCAAACGTTTATGAATAGGAAAGGTTAGCAAGTAATAAGTGACTTGCCCAAGGTTATGCCTAAGCAAAGCACTAATTTCTCTTCTGAGCTAAGCCCATCTTCAATTTTTTTCTTTAGCTTACGTTATTTCAGGAAGCTATAGAACCTGTTGAGATACGACATTTGGAACTAATATAAGAAAAAGAGATGTCTAAACTTGAAATCATCTCATCTGATAAATGTCTTCAGATTAAACTCTGTCCTCTGTTAATTAGCAGATGTGAGAATGAAAACATTATTTTTGTTAAAATAGAATATTGATTTGATTTACCTCCTTTGAGTGGAGGCTGTTCCTTTACATTTTCTTGATTTCGTGAAATGCTTATAATCTAAAAACTCTCTGTGTATAAGTTAGTGATAGGAAATAAATCTCTTTCTTTGATTTGCTGGGTTACTTTATCACTTATTAAGTCACTAAGTAATTCTATTCAAACTCTTTCCTGTGATTTTCAGTGCTCTTTAATAAGTATATCCAGTTATCTTTTGGGGCATATTTGGTAATGTTTCATTCCCAACCCTCTTGAAGTGAGGTGTGATCATGTGTCTTGCAGTGGCCTATGTGATACATGTTACATCTGAGTGGATGCTTTAAAAGCTGATATATAATTGAGCATGCCCTCTCTTTAAGCCTTGCATAGTGGCCAGCAACTTTTGAGATGGTGATTGTTTCATCTTCTTGGGACTCTGAATGACAGCAATGGATGGGCTATCCCTGATAATTTGCAATAGCCCTGCAACATGCAAAAGAAAAAAGTCTCCCTTCTCTTTGTTTTAGCCACTGAGATTTCTGGGAGTATTTGTTACTGTAGCATAACCTATCCTGCCCTGACTGACATAAGAATTGGCATCTAGAATTTTGGGCGTTGCACTAACAAAACCTGAAATATGTGGAACTGACTAGCATGTATTTGTTGCTATTTGGTTTGTTTGGCAAGCCACTGCAAGAAAGACTATGTTTCTCTGAAAATATTTACAAGCAGGAAAAAAAAATAGGAATAAAAATGTTAAAAAAAAAACAAACAAGAAAAAAACCTCAAAGACTTATATGATTGCTTCTCAATTCAAACAGTAAAAGATAAAAATGGTTAATTAGTATAATTGTCACAAGGGATACCTGTGGTTAAAACATTAGATGGATCAGCTTGATGCCTAGACAGTACTTTCAATCAGACAAAAAGGCTAGGAGAAAAGAGATTTCAGTTGTGGATTTTCTGGAGAAAACTGATATTCAAAAGTGCCAGCAATAAAGACAATAATTGGGAGGAGTGTCAAGAAACCAAGGCAATATAGCAAATATAAGACTTCTGTCAGAAAAGAGCTATTAGGTATAGTTTTTAGTACATGAAAATTACTGAAATAAAACAGATAAGAGGCTTACTAAGTTTTTAAAAATTTTACACTGCCAAAGAAATCACAAGCCTACAAAAGTTCAAGACTTAAAATGACCTTTGGAATTAGCAGCTTTTGCAGACAATAACAGTTATTGTCCATAGGCAAGAAGTAGGCTGAGAAAGCTGCTAAGTTCCCAGGGAAAGCATATTTCCTGATACCTATTTTATATGTGACCAAAAAGTGTAGTGGAAAAGAAATAGCCTTCCAAAAGACAAAGCCAAGAACCGCAGAGAACAATGTACAAGGAGGGAATCAGGGCCTAATTAAGGAATATTCCTCACCTTGAAGGTAGCAATTCTCAAAATATCTGTCCAGAACTTTGGACTTGTCATGGACCAACATCTCTTCTGTGTTCTTCACTTTCTTCTTTCTGAATGGAGTGATGATGAATGATGAAGAAACCACTGTGCAATATCTCAAGATCATAGTCTTTGAGCTTAATACTGTAATCTTGAAATTTTGGCTTGTCTCTCTGGGAAAGGGTTAAATATGTTTTGCATGCAATAATGAGAATGAACCAAATATTTGGTAATCAGAAGGACAGATTTTGGCAGTCATCAGTTCTGTTTATCAGGTTTTATTCTGATTCTCTTTTTGGACACATGGGACGTTTGTATTTTCTTGCTTCCTTTGGCCAAAGACATGGAAACAGAAATTGACTTCTGGGATGAAGCTCAAAAGCCAGGGAGTGGTTAACTATCCTTTTTCATGGTCTCTATCCTTTTTGTATGGCTACCAGCGCCTTTCAGAAGCCCTCCATCAGCTCTAATCTTCATGGACTATGATAACGTGAAGACTGCAATGCAGATTTCCAATAGCTGGTAGTGTGTATGGGAAATAAATTATTGTTTTAAGTCACCATATTTATTACTGCAACATAGCCTACCCTACCCTGACAGATGATACATCCTCCAGTTGGAAAACAGAATATTAAATGAATATTGATAAAGTGCATTTGTTTTAAGTATTCTGTTCTACTATCTAACATAGGCATATGTTTTTTTTTTTTTTCATAAAACAACAATTAAAAAATTTCCTCAAAAGCAATTTTACTCTCTATAAGAAAAGTATCTCCTTACCTGTGATTTTATAAAGCACCATCTTGGTTGAATACTAGCAATATTAAGCAAACCTATGTAGCTCAGATTTGATCAGGGGTTATACACAGGCAGAGTTTAGACACATTAGTATTTGTAAATATTACAAACCAATTTAGGGAGTTAATCAAATTTCATTATTTCTAACCCTAAAGCTGATTTCCTAATGGGACCAGAAAGAATTCTATTCTAAGCAAGTTACTAGAAACATAATATGTATATGACAGTTGGGGTGGCTGTGTGTTGAGTTCTGCTGTATCACTGGACATAGGCTACTCTTGGAGACAGGACACTAGGTTTGAAAGAATCATGTTCTCACTTGATACACAAATGCTATGTTCCTCAATAACTATGGATAGGTGAATGTAAATTTCTCTGACATGAGCATGAGTCCATATTCCACCCTATACCTCAAAGGTTATTAATAGCATGCAATGTTCAGTGCTTGTACTTGACAATATAACAGTATTATGTTCTGTACTTATACTTACAAAGCAATTTCGTAATGTCTCTTATTTACTTTATGGTATTCTGCAATGCCTAGGGAACAGTAACTTAGAATCATCCAACCACAATAACAAGTGAGGCATGTTTTATTATTGCTTTAATAGTAGACTTTTGATATTCAATTACCCAACAGTTGCCTGGTGCTTGGGTTTGAGGCTGTTTTGAGCAATCAGTTTCTATCTCCCTGATGTCCAGTCTACATGGTATAATCAGTAATCATTTGGTAAATTCTAAATTCCAGTATGATAAAATTGATTTTGTACACATCCTTGACCTCACATTGACCAATACTAAATTCATATGAACTAAAAGTGTAGGGTAGTGCACTGATTCTCAAATTTGGCTGCAAATTGGTATCATCTATGGGATTTTAGGCGATGTTAACTAAGTCATGCTCTCAGAAATTCTCATTTGACTTGTATGGAGATTCTCAAAAATTCCTTCGGTAAATCTAACATTGACAAAAATTTAAGAAAAAGAAATGTAGTATTTAAAAGTGCATGCTCTGGAGTCATATAAGTCTGGGTTTATACTCCTGCTTCCTTCTTACTAGCTGTGTAACCCTGAGATAGTTTTTAAATTCTGTAAGCCTTAATTTCCTTATCTTTAAAGTTAGGATAAAATATTATTGTGAGTTTTAAATGGGCTAATACATGTGAAGAGTTTTAAGAGTATCTGGCACATAGAAAGCACTGAATAAATATTTTAATACTAGAATAATTATTAATTCAAGGATAGAAGGGTCTTGAATGTAGGATAGAAATGAGTTGAGCAATGCACAATGCAGTCTAGGAATGATGTACAGTTCACTGAGGCTGAATATGGTGTGGATAAGACAGACTAGAGAGAGTTAAAGCTGGAGACATTGCTTGACATGAAACTTTGAGAGTTATGTATTTTAAGTTTTATGGCTGGGTTTTTACCTTTAAATAAATGGTGGTTTTTAATGCTTAATATGGATACACAGCTGTTTGTAATTGATTGTGAGTTATGTCTTGGGTAAAGTGAAAACTAGATTCATATTTATGTATAGTGTAACATTGCCCTCTCTCACTGGTATTCTTATATCTTTCATTGAGTATGAGAGAATAGTGTAGAATGCACCTGTTGTGATTACTCACAACCTGCCATCTAGCTTATCATAGGCCCATCCCACACTTACTTGGAGCATTTTTAATTGGGATTAAGCATTATTTTTTGGTTGTGAGATATGACTTTAGAGTTATATTTATTATTTTCCTCTATGCATGAACTTCTGCTTCAAGCCATGATACAACAACTGTTACTGGATCAGCCCTCCTGCCATAAACAATAAATAAACAACTACAAAAGTAGACACATGTAGAGAACAACTGTTTTCAAATATTAGAGAACAAGAAGTATATGCGATCCATAAGAAGTGAAAAGCAAGGCAAGCCCTGTGATCACCTCTTTTTCTTCTTGGAAACATTTACTAGATCCCAGTAAAGGAAAAAGAATCCAGGAAGAATCCAATAGTCTTGCTGAACTGAAGAGACAGAGATTAGAGTTTGCGGAAGCTGAAGCTGCCAGAATTTGTAGGATGGAGTACCACAGAGGTGGGAACTATGCAGAGTAAGAACTTAAAAACTCTGCTTGGGGTCATCTTAAGTTGGGGTCCCCTCTGTTTGAGCTGAATAGTAAGTTGCAGGTATGTAGGGTAGGACTATTCAAGTCTTGGCAAAGAGCAACTACTGAGGAAGAACAACTGCTAAGGAACTGAACAACTACCAGGGCTCACACAGGGAAGAGAGCCAAATGTTCTCTAGCCAGTGAAGAGAGATCTCGTGGAACACCCAGGGTATTTGATAAAGATCCCAGAAAGCCCATGCCCTAGGACTAAGACAAAATTGAGTAAAGACTTCTCTAGACCTGTCCTAACAAAAAGAATAATAAGAAAAAGACTCCACGGGAACAAGCTGATCTACAAGTGAATTATCTGCCTTCCAGATCAAAGATTAACATTTTCAAAGGAAAACAACAAAATTCAGACATTTAAACTTTCACAGTGTTTAACTCCAACCAAAAATTATATGCCATGTAAAAAAGCAGGAAAATGTGAATCATAACAGTAGAAACAGATTCAGAAATGAGAGAGATGATAGAAACAGCAGATAAGGAAATTAAAATATGTATTATAAATATGTCAAGAACTTAAAGAAAATGTGAACACAATAAGTAGTGAAATAGAAACTATTAAAAAAATGATCTTCTATAGATAAAAAAAATTACATTATCCAAAATGGAAAATTCACTTGATGGATCTAAGAGCAGATTGCTTAAGAAAACATCAGTGAAGTTGAATTGGACAGTAGAAATTATCAAAACTGAAGCATAGAAAGAAGAAAAGCCTGTAAAAGAATTAATAGAGCTTTTCAGACCTGGGGATGATGTCAAGGAATTTTGCATATCTTTAATTGGAGTCCCAAAAAAGATAGAGAGTGTGGCAGAAATAATATTTAAGAATATAATAGCTGGAATTTTTTCAGTGTTAATTTTAAAAACACACATATTCAAGAAGCTCAACAAAATTCAAATAATATAAACACAAAAATTATATTAAGGGATATCATAGTAAACTCACTGAAAATCAATTATAAAGAGAAAATCTCACAGCAGCCATATTTAAAAAAAGATAACATGTTGTACACAAGTAAAGAGATAAATGGCAAGAAACAATGCAAACCAAAAGACAAAGATCTTCAAAGTGCTGGGGGAAACAACAACATCAGCAAAACAAAACAAAACAGCTTAGATTCTTTATCAAGCAAAAGTATCTTTTAAAAATAAAGACAATATACATTTTGAGATAATCAGAAACTGAAATAATGCATTGCTAGAATATATCTTGATAGCAAGTATTAAAGGACTTTTTAGAAGGAAAATGATACAAGATGGAAACAAATTTATATAAAGAAATAAAGAGTATTAGAAATACAAATATACAGATACATAGAAAAAGTTTTTCCATCAAGATTTTTAATAAAATAATGTCTTGGTCTAAATTTATTAGTCTAAAACAAGTATAGAAGTAAAATGTATGATAATAAAAATGAACAGAATAAGTTGAAAAATAGAGCTGTGTTTTAAATGATTCATAAAGTATATTGTTTGAAGGTAGATTGTGATAAGTTAATAATACTGTGAAAATAGAGCAACAACTAAAAGAAGATATATAGCTATGTAACTAATAAATGGAAAGAGGAGATAAAATACTAAAAGGTTAATTTTTCTTAAAAAGCAAAAAGACAAAGGAATAAAATACAGATGGGTTAGAAAACAAACAGCAACATTGAATTAAATCCGATTATATAAAACATTATATAAATAGGCCAAATATATCTACTAAAAGGCAAAAATTGAATGAAAAATTAAGGAATGGCTAAATATTATGTATAAGTAATATACAGACAACATAGGAAAAATAATAAAAAGTTATACTATGCAAGTCATGCAAATAGCATAAGAAATTTGTAGTGGCTTTATTTCTGTCAGAAAACATAGACTTTGAAACAAATATTAGCAAAGCTTTAAAGGGACTTTAAAAACATCAGCTCATTGAGAAGATATGACAATCTTTTATGTGTATACCTTTAAATGATAGTTTCAAAATACAAATCTGATAAGACTGAAGAGAGAAAATAGAGTAAATCCACCATAATCATTGGTTATCTCAGCATTCTTCTCTCAGCAATTGATAGAACAAGTAGAAAAAAAGCAGTATATAGAAATCTTGATAAACAATTATCAACCAACCTGACCTCCTTGCCATTTGTAGAATACTGTACCCAATAACAGTACCATGGGAATGCTTTTGAAGTGCCAATCTGGCTGTATTTTGAGATATAAAACAAGTCTTTACATATTTAAAGTGATTTATGTTTGTTGACCATAAGGGAATTAAATTAGATAGTAATAGCAAAAAGATATCTAGAAAATCTCCAAACACTTGGAAATTAAATAACATGCTTCTAAATCATATGTGGATCAAGTAAGCAATTAAAAGGGAAATTATACTAAATAATTACAAAATGCAACATACCAAATTTTTTCATTTAAAGTAGTACTTAAAAGGAAATTTAAAGTAGTTAAAACAGTGCTCTGAGGGAAATTTATAGATTTAGATATGCATATTAGAATAAAAAGAAAGTTTTAAAGTCAGTGATCTGAAATTTCACCTTAGGCATTAGAAATAAAAAAGGAAATTAAATACAAATTGGATAGAAGAAATAAATAAGGTAACTTGACATATCTAAACATATAACTTTATATAGCTAAACATATATATATATATATATCTAAACATTATATGTCTAAACATAAAAGTGAAAACTAAAAGTTCTAAAATAAAAAACCAAAATCTTCATCTTGAGATGAAAGATTTCATAGGGCACTAAAAGTATAAACTTAAAAATTTGATAAATTGGACTTTATCAAAACTGAAAACATCTCTTCAAAAGAAACAATTGAGAAAATAAAAAGGTAAGATACTAAGAACATATTTGCAATTCATACAGCTGCTAAATAATGTACATCCAGAATACATACATAAAAACCTCTTAAAACTCAATATTAAGAGGACACATAATGCAACTGAAATGATCAAATACTTCGAACAAAATAAGATACACAAAACATCAAGAAACATATGAAATAATGTTCAACTTCCTTAATCATCAGGGAAATGAACATTAAAATCATAGGATATACCACTATAAACATACTTGAATGGCCAGAATGTGGAACCACCATAATTGTCATACATTGCTGATGGGAATGTAAAGTGGTACAACTACTTTGGAATATAATTTGCCAATTTCTTAAGCATGTTCATTTAACACAGCAATTCAATCTTAGGCATTTATCCAATAGAAATAGAAACATATCCACACAAAACTTGTATACCAATGTTTATAGTAACTTGTTGTTATTAGCTCCAGACTAGAAACATGCACATGTTCATTACCATGTGAATGGTTAAACCAATTAATTATACTACTCAGAAATAAAAAGGAAAAAATGACCAACACATGCAACAATATGGATGAAGTTATAAAACATGATGCTGAGCAAAATGTACCCATGCACATACACTGCATGTACACAAATACACTGCGTGATATTATGTAAATGAAATTCTAGAGTGGGCAGATCTTATCTGTAGAGACAAAAGCACATCAGCAGTTGCCTGGGATGGTTGGGTGGGAAGGACTAACTGGGAAGGGGTACTAGGAAACTTTCTGTGATGATGGAAGTGTTCTTGATTGGTCTGGTGTCACACAAGTGTATATATTTGTTAAAATACATCAAATTAAACACTTATAGTATGTATATTAAATAAATAGTTTGCCAAAGTCAACTGAAGACATTATGAGTATGCATCTGCCTGTACATTGTAGACATAAGCAAGAGCATTGCTAAGAAGTGTTTCCATACTAATGACAAATTATTATAACCATGGCACAGGCATAGCATGTCAGTTTTTATAAATACCACAAAATTTATATACATTTTGGCTTTAACTTTGGCAGAAGACATAATTCTAAACTGTAAGCCATTGTCCTTTTAAAAATAAATACTTAGCTGTAATGTTTGACGTTACTCTGTAAAGCTTAAAGTTTAAAAATGCTGTCTCTCTCACATTATTTAACATTTTTTTTTGTGATGTCATCAAAGTCTGCTGACACCCAGGGGAATGTACTTAGCCCTTGAAAAACATCTAGCATGTCAAGTAATAGATAAAAACAAAAGATTGGAGATTGGGTAAACATTTGGACAGTTCACAGATTTGTAAGCAGTGTATAATTTGATCACAATTTTTTTATTTGAAGAAAATATGATGATGATATAAGCTCATGTAGGAATTGCCCTGTTGTCAGGGAGACCAGTGTAGAGACCAGTAGTCCAGGCAAGGTATAATGGATGTGTAAATTAAAGTATAATTAAGGTATAATCAGAGAACATGCTAAAGGGATATTTGTTACAGTTTGGTTAGTCATAAATTTAATGACCTACAATGGAACCTCTTAGGTCTCTCATCATAATAAAAATAAAATTAAGTATTCTCCCCATGTCGTATATAGTCCTGCATGACATGGTCACTGCCTGCTTCCCAACCTAATCTCTGAATAGTGTCTCCTGCTCCCTTTCTACTGAACACCAACCACAGTGATCTTCTCACCTCTAAATGCAAGGTTATTGCCTCCTCAGAGACTTTGCACTTGCTGTTCCTTTAGCCTAAATGCTCTTTAGGTGTGTCTTCTCATCATTTAGGTTTGAGTTCAGATACCAACTCTTTGGCTCCTTCTCAACATTTAGGTTTCAGTTCAGATACCAACTCTTTGGAGACCTCTTTCCTGACAGTGCTCCTGCCCAGCCTTGCTATCACATTATCCTTTATGTTTAGTATGTGTCACAATCTAAGGTTATTTGTTTACTTATTTAATTCGTTACTGCCTACAAAGTAAATTTTATAAGACTACCTTAACTGTATTATTCTCCAGTGAAATCCCAGGGCCTACAATAATGCATAGCATAGATATTTTTGAATGGAGAAGTGGGGGTATGGTTGCAGCATATTTAAATGCTTTTGGATGGTAAAGATTATGAATGAAAAGTCATTAAAATATATTTTAAATTATATTTTATAATATTTTAATTGTTTATATTTATAAAATAAATATAAAATATATTTTATTAACAGATTTATTTATAATATATTTTATTAACATATTGATTATATATGTTGCATTGTTTTCTAGCACTCACTGTAAGAGTAACTCAAAGTAATAGCTGAGAGGGTACATATCATCTCCTTTATTGTCATATTCACACTACTTCTCACTGCTTCATCTATTTTTCTGGTTCAATCATTCATTCAGCATTTATTGAGAACCTATAGGCATATGAAGATAAAGACATACACAATTCGACAGGTGCAAAAGATGCATGAAAATGTACTGTGAAGTTCAGAAATGGAAGAAATAATTTATGCTTGAAAGAGGGGTTGAGGGAGTGGGAAAATCTTTGAAAAGGATTTGACATTTCAGCTTGGTCCTAAATGATAATAGAAGTATATGAAGACAAGACAGGAAGGAAGGGCTTACCAGACAGAGGGAACAATGTGAGCAAAGACAAAAGGTATAGAAGTTGAGGAAGTCACTTGTGATGACCAAAATATAGTGTGCATTGGAGGGTGGTCTAGTGGAAGACGAGGTTGGAAAAATATGTTGAGGTCTGATAATGAAGGGCCTTGTATACCATGCAAAGAAATTTACTGGGTAACTGAGGAGCCATCAAAGGATTTTACCTGGGAATGTGACCAGGTTGGGTTGGTGATTTAAAAGAAATTCTTGCAATAGTTAGGCTAAAGGAGTAAGTCTAAAGACATGAAGATTATAGTTGAAAGATCATTGAAAATTTCCAGGCAAGATATGAGAAAAGTCAGGGGCAGCATGAAGATGTAGATAAGAACTGATTTCAGGATTAGAATTGATGGGTCTTGGGACTCACACAAGAGAGAGGGAAGAAAGGGAGATAGAGCTGACTCTGAGTTTCTGGTTGGAAGTCATAGATGGGCTGTAA
This sequence comes from Cebus imitator, assembly GCF_001604975.1. Taxonomy (NCBI): domain Eukaryota; kingdom Metazoa; phylum Chordata; class Mammalia; order Primates; family Cebidae; genus Cebus; species Cebus imitator. The sequence goes on from NW_016107601.1 coordinate 1,869,610, forward strand.
TTGATCCACTGTGACCTGAAATTGATTGGCCCTCTTGGTTCACCTCATTTCCTTCATTGACCTTTCTCCCAACCTTAACTCCAGGACAGAGGTTTCCTTCTACTTTGGGCTCATTAATACCTCTTTTCATTCACCAGGTATAGAAGCTGCTAGCTAATCAATCTGCATGAGCAACCTTTCCTTTTCCTGTGTGTCAGCAGCTGAGTATCTTAAAGATTGATTCAATATGCTCTCAGTTCTGTCAAAACTCTTACAGGATACCTAGAGAGCTATTTCACTGCCTTGTAGGTTTGTTCATCTGCTAACAACCTGCTATAATACTTTAATTCATTCAACTTTTTCTTATTATCTTCTTGTATTCACTTATATTGGTCCATAGATGGTATCAGCTCCATCCTCAATGGTCTCCACAGGTTTGTGCTTAGTCCTTATGTTAGATGTGGATTTCCGACGGTGGTTTCAATACTGAGACGAGTTCTGAGATGAGTTTTCAAAATTTTAAAAGATCAAGAGACAATGTATAATGTGTGGTTTCTTACTTTTCAGTGCTTACAACCTAAGTGAAAAGATGACTTTCATCACTTCCCTTCCTCCCTCCTTTTCTCCTTCCCTTTCTCTTTTTCTCCCTTTTTCCTTTCTCTCTTCCTGCCTGCCTGCCTTCCTTTCCTCCTCAGTTAAATAAAATTTAGTATAAATACTGCAAAGCCATCCAGAATGAAAAGATAAATTAAAGGTCTCTGATAACACGACAATCAATAATTAAGTGACAAATTATATGATATAGAGCTTAAGCCTAGATGTAACAGAGCAGGCCTCTTAAAGAAACTAGTATTAGCAGGATATGGTGCCTCACATGGGTAATCCCAGCACTTTGGGAGGCAGAGGCATACAGATCACTTGAGCTCAGGAGTTAGAGACTAGCCTGGGAGACATGGCAAAACCACATCTCCACCAAAAATACAAAAAATTAGCCTGGTGTGGTGGCAAGCGCCTGTAGTCCCAGCAACTCAGGAGGCTGAGGTGGGAGGATTGCTTAAACCATGGGGAGGCTGCAGTTAGTCAGTTAGCCGAGATTGTGCCATTACACACCAGCTTGGGTGACAGAGTGAGACCTGGTCTTGAAAAAAAAAAAAAAAAACAGCTAAGCTACTACTCATTTAGAGAATGGTAATAGGCTCAGGAGCTCTCATAAGTATAGGATATCTTCATTTTAGGAAATTAGCATATAAAAATCAGTATATTTATGTAGAGAAGTAAAAAAATGTGGCTTGGAAGTTGTACAGTTAGATGAACTCAAAGTTGGCTTTTGAAATTATGAGCAAACTGGAACTGTGTTAAAGTGAATAAAATTTTCTAGGAACATGTGGTAGGACCCTGAAGGGCAGGACTAAGTAATACAAAGCTGGTTTATCAAAGTTATAGTCAGTGAAACAGGGTTTTATTAGATAGCATGCTACATCAAGGTAAACATGAACATGGAAGTATATAACTTCTGAGTCAAAACTGTCAAAATTGAATTTAGGTTCATAAAACACACTATGATGGCAGTGGGGCAACAGGCCTTGGCCAGAGAGCATGGGGAAAGTTGTTGGAGAGTTGTAGTTGCCCATGAGATTTGTGTAACTGTCGGTGACGTTGCTGCTAAAAAGCTAATCACATATCTTATTCTACATCAGTGCAAGGAGATCACAGGGTCATCACTCTTCCTGAAAACAGTCTTGGCCAAACCACATGTGAAGCTGAATGGAATGTTCAGCTCTGTGTACCTTATGTGTAGAGGGGTCATCTACAAGCTAGAGCTTGCTCTGAGAATACCACTCATGATGTTGCAGAAACCATGTTACATCAGAGCTAGACAAGAGATGACTATGAGAAAAATCTGAACAACGCCAAAATTTTAAAAGATCATGAAAGAGTAAATAGAGTTGTTCTCTTTTTTGTTTCAGAGGGCAGAACAGCCTCAATAAGCATAAATTCTGGTGAGGCAAATTTGGATCCAAAAATCAAAGACAAATTTTAATTGGTTATTCTATAAGCAATTCAAGAAGTTTCCATCATATCTGCAATAAAGGCCTTTTTACTGAGAGTGTTCAAAGTCTACACAGATGGCCACTTGTCTGAGATGTCACTAAATGAAATCCCGTAAGGATGGCAAGTTAAATGAGATGATCTATAAGCCTGCTTTCAATACTGAGTCCAAATACAGCTTTGCTCTTTGTATCTTTTCTTAGTAGAGGAAGTTGCACAAAATGCTGATTAAAGTAATAATAAAATTATGGGGGAGGCGGCAGGGGGAAGAATATTAAATATTTTTAATGTATTATAATGAGTGTATATTAGTCTAAGAACACACGGCAGATTTTGGTAGAGATTTTTGAAGTTATTTTGAATTGACTTAAGCCAAGAATTAATTTCTTTATTTCATTTTCATACCAAAGTGAAACGGGAACCAGTAATATATTCCATAGACCCTTCTGAAACAGTTGTCCTATTGCCTAGTGTGGAAAGGATGAAAAATACCTAGTTTTTACGCCTCAGGTTAGGCACTTTGTTCCACAAATACTAACGTTGAGTGTACATGGGTCTTATATTTACCAAGTATTTTCTAAGAGTTATTAATTTGTTTCATAGTAACCGTGGGAAAGCAATAAAGTTATATCTCTACTTAGCAGGTGAGAAAACTGAGGCCACACACATGCAGAATCACCAAGTTTATCAGTTTTCAAAATACTTGAAGTGTTTTTGGGGTAGGAATTGCTTTTATACTATTTGTCAGACAGTGAATCTAAGGAACCAAGTAGTTGATATGATTCATTCATTAATATTGCCCTAAACATCAGGCTGATTCTTTTTTGGAAGGAGTCTCACTTTGTGAGCTTATCTGATAATTTTATAGTTATTATAGTAATAATAAATTTTAAAAATCTATACCTCATTTTTATAGTCTATGAAGAAACTTAAATTATTAAATTTCATTTAACAGACAAAATTAAATGTGTTCTTAACTACCCTACATGCTACAAACTGTTGTTTTTATAAATCCAAGGAAAAAATCTAAGCAAACTTATTTACCATTGGTTAAAATTGAATTTCAAATGACATAATTCTTATAATTTATTACTTGGCACACAGAATTATTCTAAATTACATTAGCCTGAATCATCCAGAATAGAATCTGCTGGAAGACCACCAAGAGAATCCCAGGGATTGGATGCAGTCATTACAATGACAATAAACACCAAATTTGCAACCTTTGGGGCTGGCCTTTTTGTTAAAACACATTATATTTTTCAGAACTTCAGCTGATTCTGATCTCCAGTTTCAAAAAAAATTCTATGCACTCCTGTTGCTCACTTCATGTTACTGTCTGTAAACTAGTGACCATATCATATTTCAAATGATTTAAAGTTGATTTTAAATTCCTTGAAAATAATTTGCTAATTTTGTCATATACATTATTATACAATTATATTTGGAAATTACTGGGATTAAAGTATTATTATTTCAAAACCATCAAGAATGATTGCATTAGTTTGCTACAGCTGCCATAAAATTACTACAAACTGTTTGGCTTGAAAGAACAGAAATTTATTGTTTGCAAGTTCTGGAGGCTGAAAGTCCAACATCAAGGTGTCTACAAGCTCGTCTTCCTCTGAAACCTGTAGGAAACCCAAAGGAAAAAGATAATGTTTGAGGCCTCTCTCCCAGGTTCCTGTAGCTTCAAGGCATTCTTTGTCTTACAAATGGATGTCTTCTCCCTGTGTCTTTTTATATTGTCTTCCCTCAGTGCATTTCTGTCTTGTGTCCAAATTTCCGCTTTTCCCCTTCCCAATACAATACCAGTTGTATTGGATTAATGTCCACCCTAATAACCTCATGTTAATTTAAGATTACTTCTAGCTAGTTGCAGTGGCTCATGACTGTAATCCCAGCCCTTTGGAAGGTGAGGTGGGTTGATCACTTGAGTCCAAGGAGTTCAAGACCAGGCTGAGCAACATGGCAGGACCCCATCTCTGCAAAAAAAAAAAAACTAAAAAAAATTATCCAGATGTGGTGATACACTCTTGTAATCCCAGCTACTAGGGAGGCCAAGGCAGGAGGATTGCTTGCACCCAGGAGATGAAGGTTGCAGTAAGCCTAGATTGCACAACTACATTCCAGCCTGGGTGACAGAAGGAGATCTTGTCTCAAAAAAACAAAAAAAAAACCCAACAACAACAAAAAGAACAAAAAAGCCCCAAATTGGATTACTTCTATATGAGCCCTATTTCCAAATAAAGTTACATTTCAGGGCATTGGGAGTTAGAACTTCAACATACCTTTTTGGGGATATTGGAGAGGAGGACAAAATTCAACCTGTAACAATACTGTTGCTTCTAGAAATTTTGTTGATAAATTCAGTGCAATGAAGAAAATCATGCAATTATTTGAAGAAGTTTGACAACCAGGCTAGACAAAAAACTTAAGCTTTCACATTTTTTATTTGTGCTATTTCTTTAAACTGAATTACTATATGGTTGCATTTTCTCTTCTTTTCCTACCAAAAAATCTTAAATAATTTTATTATATGAAATTTTATATACAAAATAATGACATATTTATGCATATTATAACCTATAATAATTAAATAACATGAACAAATTACATAAAGTGGTTTTTTATATAAAATAGTATGGAAGTTTTCCTTGTCTCTCTTGAGTGAATTCTTTTTCCTTCTGGTTAGAGGTAAACAAAACTCTGGATTTTCTATTTACTTTGTTTTTCTTTATACTATTATATGCATATATATAATATATATATATATATATATATATATATACACACACACACATACATATGAAATACATATAGGGTTTTATATGTAAAGTACATCTATCTGTGTATCTGTCAATCATCTTTCTCACCAGTGTGTTGTCTAGCTCTGCAAGTTTTTGAACTTTATAAAAAATACCATAATCTAGTTAGCCTTTCACAATTTGCTTTTTTTCTTCCAAAATTAGAATCCTAAGATTTACTGCCATATCTGTTATTTATTCATTTTTACTTGCTTGTGATGTTTTATTGAACAAATCCCCTCCCCTTGAAAGTGTCTTGTTGGCCTAATGTATGTGATTAGGGTGATTAGCACCTTAATCACATATATTTTAGAGTTAACTTGCTAAATTTTCAAAATATTTATTTAAATTTTGAGTGAAGTTTTATTGTCTGTAAGATTAATTTTGAGGAGAACTGCTATCTTAACTATATTAAGCTATCTGATCCATGAACATGGTATATTTCTCAACTTATTTAAGCATTAAAAAATATATTTCAATTCCATCTGGAATATTTTTTTCTGCCTAAGGAATACCTTTCATATTGTATTTAGTTCAGATTTGAATTAATTTTTTTGTCTGAAATTGTTTTCTTAGTTTTTATTTTTGAGGACTCCTTTCCTTGAATTTAAAATTTTATAACACCAGTTATTTTCTTTTGGCATTTTGAAAATTATTTCACTGTCTTCTAGATTTGACTTGTTCTGTAAGGAAGTCAGCCATCAGCTGCTCTGCATGTTTGTGTCCTTTGAAGATTAGTATCTATTTTTTCTCTAGCTCGTTATAGGACCTATGGGATGCCTAGGTGTGGTGTCCTTAATGTTTATCTTGCTTTAATTCTTCCGTCTTTTCTGCTTCTTTCTCATTCTTATCTCTTCTTGTACTTTATGCATAAATTAAAACTTTTAATTGTATTACCTATCTTTCTTATGCTCTTATTTTTTGTTTTTGTTTTTCATACTATTATTTTTCCTGTCAGCTTTATCCTGAATATTTTCTATTGACATATTTTTGTCTATTGACATTATTTTGCCAATTGACAATATTTCTACTGACATATTGATATATCTTCTCATATATCTTGGATATATGTCTATATTCTGTCATAAGTCGTCCCTTTAGTTTTGTATATTTTGTAGTTAATCCTAGCCATTGAGTTCTTAAATTCAGTTAGTGTATTTACCTGTTCCAGGATTTCCGTTTTTCTTTTTTTTTTTTTTGAGACGGAGTCTTGCTCTGTTGCCAGGCTGGAGTGCAGTGGCATGATCTCGGCTCACTGCAACCTTCGCCTCCCAGGTTCAAGCGAATCTCCTGCCTCAGCTACCCAAGTAACTGGGATTACAGGTGCACACCACTACACCCAGCTTATTTTTGTATTTTTAGTAAAGATGGGGTTTGACCATATTGGCCAGAATGGTCTCGAACTCCTGAGCTCGTGATCCGCCCACCTCGGCCTCCCAAAGTGCTGGGATTACAGGTGTGAGCCACCATGCCCAGCCAGAATTTCCAGTTTTTAAAGTTTCAAACTATCTGGCAAAATTGCCAATCTTGTTTTTTATTTTTTTTGAAAATATTAAACATATTTTTGAGTTCTTAGCTGCTAACTCTATTATCTAAATTCCCTGTGGATCTGTTTATATGTTCTATTATTTCTCTTGGGTTTTGATTACATTATATTGCTTCCTTATATTTTTGACTCCTAATCACTGAGTAAAAAAAAGAAAAAAAAAAAGTAATTTGAGACTTAGAGTATGTGTTACCTTCCACCAAAGAAAGTTTATTTTTGACAGGTGGCTAAGGGCACTAGTAATCAAGGTTTCCTTTAGTTTAAATAAGGATTTAGTTCATTTGAGGCTGTTTTTGTTTTGTTTATCTTTATTTGAAAGTTTAGGAGATTTGCCAGTCCTTCTTTTTTGGCAGGCCCTGAACTTGAGTTTCTCTCCGTCTATCATGAGTCTGTGAAACTGCTCCACTCACCATCTCAGTCTTTGTTTTAAAAATAGCAGAGGCCCAAAGGGGAAAGTAGGCTCAAATGTACAGCGATTTCTCTGGGTGTTTATCATTTTCTGAAGTTTGACTTCATAATTTTTTACTTTCTTGTTGTATTTTCAGTGAATTGAAACATATTATTTAAAACACTTACCCAAATATATTAGTTGCTTTATGGGTTGATCTGAAATATCTAGTCTACCATTATTGTAAACAGAATTCCATTCCACTAATTTTTAAAAATTCAGGGGTTGAGAATCTTGAGGGGCTAAATTAGGGATACTTTCCTTCAGAAAGAACTTGTACTTGCTTCTGGTGGGTACTGTTGAATACACGTTGGTACCACTGTAATATAATATCTCAGCTTCAGGTTTCTCTGGCTACAGAGAAAATGTATATCTGAAATTGAGACCTGAACAATAGCAGGTCTAAGGAATGATTCTCAGGAGAAACAATATAACTGTTTTGTTTGTTTTTTTTTTAAAACCTAGAGATCTGATGAAGACAGACACTTTCCTCATAGGCTTCCATGAGATGTTTTAACACCTTTTGACTAACATTGTAGCCCATTTGAGGTCCAAAATTAATGATATTGATATCTCATGAATTGTTTACTGGGTTGTAGCTGTGAATATATGTGCTGAATGTGTTGGCTGAAGGAAAATATATCTAAAAACTGATAAAATAGCATATTAATAGATATGTCAACTAATCTTTAAGCCAGGGATAATATTTATGGGGTCAGATAGGTAATGTAAAGGCATGAAGTTGCTAAAAAATAAGACAATAAGAACTAGTGGGCAACTCTCTAAAAGATTCAAATTCAAATGTAAAAATGAAGGTAGCCAAGAAAACATCTCCTGAAAATACTTGACCCAGAGACTGCCAGCTTTGACCTCTGACTAAACTCAACAAATATCTTGATAGTATACTTTACATAGGCTTGAATATGCACTAATATTTCCTGATGTTTCTTGACAACATCCAACTTTACATTTAAATATGATCTATAACAGTTTTACTTGCTTGGGCTAATGTATTTTAAACCGTGTGATTGGTATGGCCTTTGTTCTACATTTTTTAGAGGTGCAGAATCATCTTTAGCATACATTAAAAATAAATGGTCATGGAGCAAGGATTTACTAATCATAGTAAATTGAGGGAGTTTGGATAAAAGATCAGTTTTGTAAATTAGGGATTCCAGAGGCTAAAATTAGCAGTATTCATGATTTAGAGAACAAAAGTTACTATTAAAACATTGTGCATAAAATGTTTCCGCCACTAATCCATATTATATGATGATGAGAGAAATGAGGTGAAATAGAAGATTAATGAAAAAATCAATGGTAATTTCTGTCTTCTTACTAAATAAGAGTCGATTTGTATCATCGCTATTAGCATGTAAGTATAAATGGGAATAAAATCAGGTCTAGAGGGAAAAGTTGTGTTGAGTTCTATGGCTCGATGTAGGCAAAGTGTGGTGCTTAATTCCACAGCTTTCCACTTATTGTGTGATCACACACTATTTTTTTTCATATCCAGACTGGATATTCAGCAAACTCTTACTATATATCAAGAAAAAAATGCTGCAGAAATATATTTCTTATTTAATTTCTACTATTCTTTTAAATGGCAGTTTGCAGAATGCATCTGGGTATACAGCTAATGACCCATGAGCAATAAGCAACTGTTTAAGTAAAATGCACTATGAAAAAGCTTTTACCAAACAGCATTTTAATATTTTAAATAGATTTTCCATTGCAGGCTCTTTGTAACTGGATTAGTTCTCTGATGTGTTCTGACAGAGCTGTGGTTAGGGATACTCCATTAACTTTGTCTGTCATCTTATTTTCCCTAGTATCTAGCAGAACACCCTTATATTTCATAATTTGTATTGCTATCAGTGCTGATTTGTAAATGTGCAAATTATAATTAACAATGGCTACTACTTCTATTAAATATTAAATCATTCTTGCAGCTTATGTTTTCCACAGCAGATGGAGCCCTGTGGTATGCAAATGGGCTTTCCTTACATTGTCAGCAATATTTAACCTATATTTTAGCTTAAAGAACATATTTTTCTCTGTTTACTTTATGTTTTCTATAGCATTTAGGTTAATATTTATTTACTGCATATTCCCTTTCTACCAATAAGAATTTCATGGACTATTACATCCCAGCACTGTGGTTTTGTTTCCCTTCATTAATAGCTCCTTAATCATCTAGCTTGCTTGTAAGTACAAGAACTTGTTATTTGTACTGATGCTGCAGTATTGCATAAGAAGCATTTAGTTATATTTTAGTATGTACAGCAGAAGCAAAAATGTTGAGTACACCATCGTAGGTTTTAATTTGAAATCCAATCTATGTGCACATTTTTCCCCCAGAATAAGCAAAAGCATTTAAGGTTTTATATTGTGTCTTAAACATTCTATTAAATGTCATCAGCCGATTCAGGAAAATGTATTGCAAAAATATTAGAGAAGTATAAAATGTGTAAATGTAATAGATGCTTGGGACATGGAGAGGAATGTAAAAGTCCAACATTTATCAGGTAGCCATAAACTACTAAGAAACATTGATAGAATGTAACATTCTTATGATATATAGTATCTTAAGCATGAACTCTTATTTCTGGTATTTATTACAGTGCTGTTGCATTAGAAAACACTAATCCAGAATTATTGCAACCTTTCCTAACTGTGGAGTACAAATATTTTGGTTGAGGAATGAGTTCTAACTTTCTTAACAATGAAAGGATATACACTCTTTAAACCTGGCTGGAATCAGAAAGTTGTGCTTTCTTGACAGGTTTTTAATGGCAAGTTAAGACTGCCAGGGAAACCATAGAACTCAAAGGCATTAACTGACAAATTAAGCAAAGAGTAATGAAAACTTCGATGTGTTTGCATCATCATTCATTGAACTGTAATTGCCTCAGCAGCACAAAATTAAATTGTAACAAGTAAGGGTCTTGACACTTCCCGCAATTTCTAAAAAAAGTTTGTACATGCCATGGAGGATAAACAGCAGTCACAAGAAATACTGGATGTGAGTCTTTTAAATTAATTAATTCTGTTTATTTATTTATTTATTTATTGGAATCAGCCATTCAATAAGACACACAAGGTTATTGTAACAGTCTGCCTTTTGGATCCTTAAACATAAGAAACTTTTGATCTGCTGCAGATGACACACAATTTTAAGTGGGGTCATATTCAAGGTGTTCTGCTTGTTGGTTTATAGAAACAATTAGAAATGACTTGCCATTTAGGGATCTCCTCCACCCAAAACCCCATCCTGAGGGAGGAAAAAGATTAGGAATACACGAGGTAATTGTTCAGATTTTGCCTTTATGAATGTCATTTGAGTATCTAGTTAAAAGTATATTTGTTTATTTGTGACTGGCCAAAGAAAGTAAAATCTAGGTAGCAGGCTTCTTTTCTCTCCAAGAACATGTTAAAAGCTTTAATGCTAGAGTACCAAAAAGAGTATTAGAATACTCAGAAAGAAAAGTGTGTCTGTTTTGCTGAGGATGTCCTATTAGAGGCAAAACAGAGAGAATATAAAACAAATGTTGGATTAATTGAAAGTTACAGTTATGAAACCCACAAGAACAGCCTGACCAATTTTTCTGTGGGCTTTAGAGATGGTAACTTTCCTAATAGATTGTGCTTCAGTTTTGGGTGGGAAGCTGTGATGAACGTTTGAGTGAGAAAATATGTGTCTGAGTTAGAGCATCTGCTTTCATTACTTAGTTTTCCAGAGGACATTGTGAGTCAAGGAAATGAGTGGGTTTTATCCTGGAAAAGATCCAGGGGAAACTAGATCTTCTTAAGAAGACAAAGGAAGAGCAGATTTCAGCAGCTTTGAGAAGGGAGCTGTGGGCGAGACTGAGTGTGGGGAGGACTCACCCTGTTGGTCTGTGGTGAGCTCTGCTCATCTGGAGACAGTGAATCCTCCTTCAGCAGCACAGAGACTCGTTTAGGGTTCAGTATTAACCTGTTTAAAAATCATCCCTCTAGCATATTCCAAAGTGAGATGCCCTAAGAGTAAAATGCCTTTGCTTCAGAGAGCTGTACTTAATGGGCGTTGCCTGAAGATAAGGCCTCCACAGAACATTCATATAAGGAGCACAGTGGGAGTGAGAAGAACATAAAGGACCTGGATTCTGGGTGTGGAATTTCAGATTTAAAATTCAGAAGGGTGTCCACAAGGAGGCTAAATCTTAGAGTCAAGTAATTTCATCAACAATTCCTAAGCTATATGTTCAAGAAGAGGGGAGGAGATTTGTATACCCTTCAAATAGTTTGCATATTTTTGTAGCCTAGAAAAATAAAAAGTCCTAGTACAAAACTGATGATTGGGGTGTCTGTGAACATACATACTAAAATCTGTCACGGCAGCAGAGACTATCAGGCTAATTTCTATCTCTTCTTTATTTGGGGCTGAGGGGATGAAAGTATCGGGTGGAGTTAAAAAAAAAAAAGAGAGCGAAGAAATGGGATTCTCCTGGATGAACGAGATAAAAGATTTGTTTTGTCTTATTTTGACTTTGAATGCCTATCTCATGCTCTGGGGACCTTTTGTCATCAGTAACTTCTCATATTTGCTAAATCTAGTGTCCTAACACATTATTTCTTTCCTTGGATATCTTTGTGTCCTTAGCCAGCAGCATCTACACAACTAGGTTTAGGTCTCCTGAATTTCTGCTTACTATTTCCTATGAAGGCTCTAATACTGTAGTCAAGATCTGTCATCATGCCACCATGAGGCTAACATATGAAGTTGACACAGTGGAATTCAGTGTTCTTTTATCCCCATTATGCTGCACCTTCTTTCCTGATATAACTGTCTCATTACCTGCTTCAGGATGCCTAACTACAGCTGTCTTTTCCTAACATACCTCACTCCCCAACCATCATTCTCTTCTTGGCTTCATCAAAATGTGTAAGTTTTGTGGCCTCTGCCCTCAGTACCTTGTTACCCTTATTTAATCTTATCAGGCAAATGAAATTCAGTAAGGTGCTATTGGCAAATAAGTAAGGTCTTTGGATAACATTTGCCTTTTGATAAGTTTTCATTTACATGGACCCAAGTGGGATGTTATAGACCCTGTGCTAAGACCAGTAAGGCAAGAGCATTCTTTGCTTCCCTTCCCAGCAACAGTTTAATTAATTTGCTGATGAAGAGCTTTGGCCTTCTAGTTAAAGTCCATGAAATTGTATAAGATACCAAACCAACACCTTCTTTAAAAAATAAACAAAACATATGAAAAGAAGCTCATCACCACTGGTCATTAGAGAAATGCAAATCAAAACCACAATGAGTTAGAATGGCGATTATTAAAAAGTCAGGAAACAACTGATACTGGAGAGGATGTGCAGAAAAAGGAACGCTTTTACGCTGTTGGTGGGAGTGTAAATTAGTTCAGTCATTTTGGAAGACAATGTGTAGCAATTCCTTAAGGATCTAGAACCAGAAATACCATTTGACCCAGCAATCCTATTACTGGTATATGCCCAAAGGATTATGAATCATTCTACCATAAAGACACATGCACATGTATGTTTATTGTGGCACTAATCGCAATAGCAAAGACTTGGAACCAACCCAAATGTGCATCAATGATAGACTGGATAAAGAAAAACTGGCACATATATACCGTGAAATACTATGCAGCCATAAAAAAGGATGAGTTCATGTCCTTTGTATGGACATGGATGAAGCTGGAAACCATCATTCTCAGCAAACTAACACAGGAACAGAAAATCAAACGCTGCATGTTCTCACTATAAGTGGGAGTTGAATAAGGAGAACACTTGGACATAGGGAGGGGAAAATCACACCCCAGGGCCTGTTGGTAGGTGGGGGGCAAGGGGAGGGAGAACATTAGGAGAAATACCTAATGTAGATGACTGGTCGATGGGTGCAGCAAACCACCATGGTATATGTATACCTAAGTAACAAACATGCACATTCTGCACATGTATCCCAGAACTTAAGTATATTTTAAAAAATACAGTGAAATAAATATCAGTCTTTCAGCACATTCCCCAAAATAATGCTTGCTGAAGAATCTGTAGTTTTATGCAAACCCAGTATTAGGCCTAATAGAAAGTAAATAGTAAATCGTGGTAAAACTATTCTGCAAGGCATATAGCTTTCAAAAGAATTAAACTCTCTGCCTTCTTTATGGTCCTACTGTTTTAATTTTTTATAGATTTAGCTTTTGAAGACCTTGAGTGTTTTTGTTATAGATAAGCATGTTCTCTGGAAAACTTGACTTGAGAGAAAGAAGCTCCATGCAAAAGATCTGTTTGAGCAGGGTAGAGGGGAAAGCATAATTCAATAACTTCACAAAATACTGCAGATGCTATCTACATTTTGAAGATTTGCAGTTCATCAGTGTATTAAATGCCCTGAGAAGTCCTGTAGTGAAAAAGCCTGTTTAAATTTGTTTAATTCAGCATTTTCTAAATGTGTAATTCTTTTGTTCACAACATTCTGGGGAACTAGTTTCCCAATTAACACAATCGTGGAGGATGGGGAGGGGTGGTGGCATGCTGCTGTAGACATCTGCTTGTACTCTAATTACTTTAGTAGAAAAGAAAGAAGAAAATGTTGTGTTGCAAGCCGCTGTAGACAGCCAGTAAACACACCATTTTTTTTCACTCATTCATTTACTTATCAAGAATTTCCTAAGTATCAACCTTGTAAAGAAGACTGAATAAGGAGTTGAGGAGCCCCCCCACCAACGAAATCCGATCTTGGCCTTGAGGTGTTTAGAAGCATGTTGGGAAGAAATTACATAATAAAAGTAGTCTAGGCAGCACATATGTGACTGAATCAATGATCAGTGGTGAGACAATGTCTTCCAGTGCTTGAGTCCTGGCTTCCTGGGATTTGCAGGGACTACTGGACGCTGATGACCGACTGCTGCTTGGACTCAGCCACGTCTGTGCAGACATCCAGTCTCAGTAAAGAACCAAACAAAACACCACTTCAAAGACCTTTCAATCTGTTAGAGCAGTAAGCTGGAAGTAATATTTCCTTTCTTTGATATTGAGAAGAAAGCATAGGGCTTGGAATCAGAGAACTTCAGTTTGAGTCCTGCCTGCATCATTCATAGCTTTTTGTTTGGATATATCCCCTGACATTGCAAGGTGCAGACACCGAGGATACTGTTGTTTCTGTTTTCTGAAGTATTGATCTGGGAGGATCCTGGGAGGATCTAATGAAAACAATTGTATAAATTCATACATAATAAGATTCTATATAAATGTTAAGTATTATTTTTATTATCCTTGATTCTGTTATTCTTAAACTAATCAAAATAATGAATCAATATGTAAGATACTATCTTAAGTGTTTTCCATTTGTTTTCTCTTTTAATCTTTACAACAGCCTTAAGTGTTAGATATGTAATTATTCCATGTTACAGATGAAAAAATGGAGCATGGCACAATTTAAATCAAGGGTTTAAGTTAAATACTTTTGTGCATGCCCTGTTCAGCAACTTTGGAATTCATTCATTCATCCATCTGATATTATTAAGCACCTGCTACGTACCCTGTATTGTTCCAAGTCCTGGGTGTACAGTAGTAAACAAAATGGATTAAAATGCACATCTTTGTGGAGTTTAAATTCTAGAGAGGAAGAGGGACAATAAGTGTAATAAATATGTAAGCTATGTAGAATGGTAGAAGGCAATGAGTAGGAAAGGTCAAGGGATGTTGGGAGTGTGGGAAGAAGCAGTGACATGTAGTTCTAAATGAGTTATACAGGGTTGGCCTGCTGAGATGGTGAATATTGAGCAAAGATTTGAAGGAGGGGAGGGAATTGGTCTTATAGATATTAGAAAGAAGAGTGCTCTAGTCACTGTGGACAGCTAATGGCAGAAGTCCTAAGGAGTGAATATGTTGAGTGTGTTTGAGAACCAGTGTATTCAGTGGGGCTAGAGTAAGTGTGCCAGGGGAAAGAACACCCACATCAGGGAGGCCGGATGGTGTGGGGCCTGTAGACTACTGCCAGGGCCCTAGCTTCTCTCTTGAGAGAACAGAAGACAGGGAAGGGTTCTGAGCAGAGAAGTGATGTGATCTGATGTATGTTTCAAAAGGATCCCAGTGGCCATTTTGTTGAGAATACACCCTGGAGGTTAAGAGAAGAAGCAGGAAAATAAAAAACTGCCTCATTTCTGGTACAGAATAAAGTGAATTAGAATGTGCTTCCAAGTCTCTTTTGGTGTATATTAAAGTTGGTTAGTTCATTTTCCATATAGCAAAATGAGTATGCTGGGGAGGCCTTTTTGAACATCTATTTATCTTGACCAAATACTTTCTTCTAGCATCTTGAAGTCATTTATTTGGCTATGTTGGTGCTATAACCAAAATGAGTTTTTCTATAATAGTGACATAAATCCTGGAATTCCACTAGAAGATTAGATTAAATAGGCCTTTTTATTTTTTGTGGGGTGGGTGGGTAGTGTATACCATCTGCCTCTTATCCAAACTAGTATAAGTTCCAGTATAGACTGGGTGATGATATGAAAACACCATCTATCCAGGTTCCATCTAAAGGTAGAATATATGTTAATAGGAGAATGTCATTAGAAACTCTATCCTGCTATGCAAAATTAGGATCAGAGCCATGATCTTTTGAAAGCAAGAAGCAGAAAACTGACACAAAAGAAATTTGAATTCTTTTTGAAATCATTTTAATCATTGATATGATTATCCAATTCCAAGCCTTCAGTCCCACAAAACTCAATATGGATGAAGAATTTGATATTGTTTTTATCGAGCTGATAGAACTAGAAATCACATAATCTTATAGTAAGTTCGTTTATAGATATTCGAGTAACTTTATGGACCATGCTTGGGTTAATAATAGAACAGAAATGCCATTGAAGTAGAATACTTTTAGTTAATCCACTGGTGACATGCATTAGTGATACTTGAAAAGGAGAGAGGAGTTTTGTGGTTTTAGCTCATCCCCTTATTAAGATTTGTAGGTGTTTTATATGAACTTACTCTCCCATTCACCCTCAGCGAATGACTCAGATCACTTTAGCCTACCAGGAGACATGCTCAAGAAGACTTTCTGTTAATGGAGCATGGCTACCTTGTTTTCTTTCAAAACGCAATATAGTTACTTTGGAATTACAAGTATATTGTGTGACCAAGAAGTAGCCTCAGTTGAAATACAGATTTCGTGGTTTATTGGAAATGTGAATCATATTTTCTTTATTTACTTAAGGGTTCATGTTTGGGAGTAGAAGTATAGCAAAGAGGAGATTATTCAAAAAATTATTGAATTAATCTGAAGTTCTTCCTCTTCATATTTGACTTATTTTATTTTCTAAGAAGTGACCAATGCCTTCATGAGGGATGTGCTCAGGACATGACAGTCAATTGCCTGATAGAAATATCTGTGTTTGAAGATTGGAGAGGGCCAAAGGGACAAGTAAGGCAGTCCTGTCCTTTGAGACTGTAGTCAGAGATTTAGCAAGAAATTAGAATGCACAATACTGTATTAAGCACACGTATAGTTACCTGGAATCCAGAGTCATTTTAAAACAAAGTGGTTAAGAGGGTGTAAATGTTAGTATTCCATTGCCATCCCTGCCACCACAAATCTACAGCCTACTATTTTCCTACCATACATTTCCTAATGATGCTTCTGTTGATAGAAAGCCCCAGTCATTTTTTATTAATGGATGCTGTGACTTCGTCCCACTCTCTTTCCATTGGCACAGCATCTACTGATTAAAGATGCTGGGTGAGTCAGAATATTCCTTGCATAATGATTGGTTACTTGGAATGGGTACCAGCTCTTCCTTTGTGATAAAGAACAGTGTATATAAATAAGGGGAAGAGATTTTCTTGATGTTCAAGGTCTTTGGTCTCTGAGTTACAGACTATAAATTTCCTGGGCCACATTCTAGATGCAGAACTTCCACGGAAGTCAACAAAAGTTTTGCTAAAAAAAATTAACAGCAGGAAAATGCACTATTATTATTTATTATTATTTCTTTTGGCTGCTCTGAAGATAATTTTATGCAAGAAGTATTGAAGAAGTTTTGAGTTTTTTTCAGTGATTCATTTTCATGCAAATGTTTATCACATTTCTGGGTATTGTTTTCCTCTATCATATATATTTCCATCTTCCATGGGTAAATCAACATCTTCATCCATACTGCACATTCAGCGGCTGTAAATTCAGCCTGTATTCTCATTAAATGTTACGAATATGTGATTTTCATTTATGATTTTAGTGGGTGTTTCTGAAATTTCCACAGCAGCATCTGGCCAGGAAATAGTGTCTGTGAATCAGAATTACTACAACTAATTTTATTTTTCTTTTGTAGACTTACTTCTCTAATCCTTTACTAGCAAATAGGAGACGATTTGGATTCCTTCCTATTTTAACTCTCAGAGACTCTGCTCATCAACAGACTTTAGGTTTGATTTTGCTTTTCCTGGTATGCATCGTTCAGGGAACAGTGGAAGCAAATTCTGCATCCTCTCCTGTGCCACCCTGTCAACACTCATACCTAGGCCACCACCATGGTTTAGTCAGACTAACAGGAGCACCTCATAAGGGTTTTTTTACTACATTCAGCTTTGGTCCCTTCTAATCTCTCACTGTTGCTGTTAGAATGATCTTTTAAAAATGCAGATATCCTACCTCTTCCTGCTTAAAACCCTTTGTATTGTCCTTGAGATAGAAATCAAATTTCTGAACATAGCTCATGGAGTTCTGCATGTTTTGGTCTCTACTTGCCTCTCCAGACAATTATCCCACATTCTCCCTCACTCTTCATGTTCTAACCATAGGAACCTGCCGCCAGGTCCCCAAATCATCACGCTTTTTCACCTCCAGGTCTTTATATATGAAGGTTCCTTTGCTAGGACAATCATTTCCCTCTATATGATTCTGCATATATCCTGCTCATCCTTCAAATCTCTGCCTGGATTCCCCTCTGTTGAAAGGCCACTCCTAATGCCATCAATAGGTCCTCCATTTCCAAGATATCCGGCACTTGACCTTTCAAAATAGCCATTACACGTGACTTTTTGTTTCATGTCTGTCTTCCCCACCAACTGTACCAACCGCTATCTTTCTGAGGCTCATGACTGTATTTGTGTTGTTTATTTCTCTATCCCCAGCACCTTGTACAGAATAGGGATTTGCACACCTAACAGGTATGTAATAAATGTTTGTTGCTATCTCTTTAGTCCTAATTCAACTGCTGTCCTCTGTGACTGTTTCACTCCTATGATTGGAGGCATGTTATTCTTTTTCTAAGGAGAGGGTAGGGTATTCTTTGTTTGAGACTGCACAGATACTCCTCATCTTTCATCTTTCCTCTCTGGAGCTGCTTTCTGATCTAATTTTCACCATAAAGGCACACTCCATTTAGAATGAGGAAGCATCCTCATGTGATTGGGATGGCCACTTGCTTAGGAGATGGGAGTCTTGAATTTGGATTCTCACGTAACATTAGCTGGGCTTTTATCCCTGGGCAAATCATGTGATTTCTCTGGTTATTTCCCTGGGCCAGAAAATGAAATGTGTGGACTGGATTGGAGCAATGGGCTCCTCTATAATACTAAGAGACCTTCTTGTGCACTTTTTGAGACAGGTTAGGCTAGTCTACTCTTGTGGGATACAGAAGAGAAAAAGATGGAAAGGTGGACAAATGGAAAATCAGCGTATCTTCCTAGAGTGAATGCTGGATTTTGACCAAGGGAGGGCTGAGGATGGGCTGTCTGTTTCCTTCAACACATGCCTTCCCTCTCGCCATATCTCTGTGGCTCAGGACAACAGTCTGGGGCAGTTGCAGCTCAGAGAAGAAGCTGGTAGAGGCCACACATGAAACTTTTTTCCTCATGGAAAACGTGGATTAGTGGAAGCCAGAATAGTGTATGGCAACACTGTGAAGTTGTGTGTATGTGTGTATGTGTGTGTGTGGGGGAGGTATTATTCTCTGCTATCTACCCACAGCGTCTTTATTTACATAATAGCTATAATCCTGAATGTATAGCAAGTGAAAGAATAGGATTTAGAATTAGACTGGTACCTGGGTCTAAATCCCAGCTCTATCCCTTTGGTTGTGTGTGAGTGTGAGAGAGAGATCCATGGCAAGTGATTTGATTTCTATTGGTCTCAGTTTCCTCCTCTATACATTTATGGTAATAACTACTTCATAGAGTTAAGAACTTGAAAAATAATATTTATAAGATGGGTCTTTTGTGTCTAGTTAGCATGCCTTTCCTCTCTGATAATGCTATTCTCCTCTAGAGGAACTGCTTCTCCTTACTTAGATCATGTCTGTGATTTACAGGGAATGCCAATCACATAGTAACTGCTTACTCTCTAGAAGCCCACTGCCACTCTCCCCAAAGCAAGAGATCTGTAGATGAACTAAGCCTGGACAATCAGGGAATAGACCTGGATTTTTGAAATTGAAGCTGGGGTGAGCTTTTCTGGTGGTGAATGTGAGAAAGCGCACACTCTAGTTAGAAGCTGTTGGCAGGTGGGGTCCCAGTTTCTCAGAGAATCCTGATTTGCAGTAGGATAAGATATGATAGAGGCAGAGGTAAGGAGAGCGTGTATCCTGCTGCCATCAAACCTTTATTTCTCATCATTTCCAATTATCTCTTACTCCTTATATGAGTCAATAAATTTACCTTTTTGCTTAGGATAGCTCAAATTATGTGCCTGCATTTACATATGTAAAAGTCAGGATTAATAGAGTAACATGGTGTAGGTCCTCAGGAAAACTTAGCTTTCTTCTGCACACAAATATGATCTTTTTTTGGGTGTTTCCTTTTTGGATAGGCCTAGGCATCATGGGTTGAAAAAATCAAGAGTTTCTATACTGTATTTCAAATTTCAAGTTTTTAATAAATTAGTGATTTTTTTAGTTTTCCCTACAGATTTAACTACTAACCTCAATGATAATTTTATATTTTGAGGATTAAAAAATATAGCAGCTGTAGGTACTTAAACATGCTAATGTATACTATTGCCAGAGTGGAAAGGGGGAACGATATTTCTAAATGATTTCATAGTAAGTATCTAAAACTTTTGTTTATACTCTTTTACTTTCAGTTCCACTTCTAGTACTCTATCCTATGGAAACAAATCTGGATGTGAACAATGATATGTGTTCAAATACATTTATGTATATTTATATTTGTTAGGGTGGAAAGTAAAACAATTTAATGAATGCCCAAATCTCAGGTGTTATTTAAGCTCCATGCAGCCTTTTAAATAACTTTTAAAGGAATATTTGTTCACGTGAGAAAACTCTCATATTTTTCAGTGAAAAATAGAAATGCCATAAAACAATATATACAATATAATGGTGATTTGTAATTATATCGTCCTGACCTCCCACACCACAGCGTATATGTGCATGTTCAGAGCTATATAGTATAACAAAAACACCAACATACACCTTCCCTGGGCAGTGGGATTCCTGGTGTATGGAAGCCACTGTGATTTACTCCTCAGTATCCATTCCATTATCCCTCCTACCCCTACACCACATGCAACAACTATGCCACTTGGCGAGACTGACCTCTACTTGAGTTTCGTGGGTGGAGCTCAAATCAATTTGGAAGGTCAATTGGATCAAATCAGTTGGGAGGATCTAATTCCTCTGCTTACAGTTTTTAGGTTAAAGGTGGACACAACCCAGGCACAAGCCATTTCATGAATAGTATTATTAATGTTTTGGCCTTTTAGAAATTTTTTTATAATTGAAAGTGTATATAAATTTAGGGTAGACCATATGATGTTTTGATATGCATACAAAGTGAAGTAATTACTACAGTCAAGCTGACTAATATATCATCTCTTCACATAGTTACCTTTTGTGTATGTGTGGTGAGAACACAAGATCTACTCTCTAACGAAGTTCAAGTATACAATCCAGCAATATTAACTGTAGGCCCCATGCCGTACCTTCAATCTCTAGAACTTATCCATCCTACAGAACTGAAATTGTGTACCCTTTGACCAACATTTCCCTACCTCCCCAGTACCTCGGCCTGAAAGTTATATGCCTGGCTCGGAGACAGGCATATAACTTTATTTGGTCCAGTGAGAGACATTAAAATACTTTTATTCAGTTTTTGGATGAGGGATACCCATTCTTGCTCCCTGGACATGGATGAGGAATCATGAAGTCCTGGGTAATAGCAAAAGAGATTTTGTGCCCAGGGGAAAGCAAGCCTTAGGGTGAACTGACACACATAGGCAGAGTGGAGAGGTGGAATGAGACCTTGTATCTGGTGATATTTATCAAGTCTCTGAATCAAAAGAGCACTAAAGTTTGCCCTAATTTTGGGATGAGCTAACATATTGCCCAATCATTTAAAGTAGATGGCATTGAGGTTTTAATTAAATCAAAATAAAACTGATAAAATGTAAATAAAGTGGATTTTATTTTATTATGTTTTCCAGTATTTTAAAAAGATTTTCTGCATTGAACATTTTCTGCAATATTTTCTAATATTGCTTTCATAATTAGAAAAGAATATTTATTTACAAAATTACTGTTAGCTAAAAACTAGCAAAATCCCGTTGAGTCAGTGTATCTTCCCTTCTCGTTCACTCTTAACCTCCTTGAATCCTTTTCCCCAAATTCCCATGAGAGCCAGAGAAGCCAACAAAATGTCAAAATTTTGTCACTTCATTAATTAAGAGATGAATTGGGTGAGGCACAACCTACATTCTGTGAAATTGATTGGCAAGTGACCGGCAGAACTACCCTGTAGCAAACAGGGCAATGACAGCGATGGGGTTGATTATCACTGTGTGGCTTATTTTAAAGGTATAGAAACATGGGAAGATTCACAGCGACAATGATCATCTTATGCTGAGGGAAGAAGCTCCAATGTCAGGAACTAGAACTCTTTTACCTCATTTGGCAGTGTGGTCAAAGGAAGAAAGTCCATAAGCAATCTAGACCTCAAAAGCTAGAATTAACTAAAACTAGACATATACTCACATTGTATCAAATCAGTTAGATTGTAAGGCATGGTACAGTAGAGAGAGGCATGCATGAGCCCATTTAATCAAGTGGTCTGTGAGCAAATGGTAACTGGGAAGAGAGAAGTAGTCCAGAATTCGATTGAGGAGGTGATTCAGAAATGGCACTGGAGGATAAAGGGGCTGGTGGCCAAGCACCTTTAAGAAGTCCTCTGGGTAACTGTGATAAATATTGCCTTGGGGAAGGAAAATGCTCACTAGTAAAATCAGTCTAGTGATGACACCTAAATCTCTGTTCCTCACACCCCATTGCTCTCTGGTTCTAGATCATATGCACTATGAAGCTACCATTAAATAGACATGAAATCTTAGGTTAGTCACTTCTCTGCCCTTGAGGCATCTCATTTGTGAAAGGGCTGAGAGTTGGATCAGAAGACTTGCAAGGACCCTGCCAGGTATAATATTCTACAGTTCTACAATTGGCCCATCCATCTGCCCACTGCATGAGTCAGCCAATGAAGAGAGCCTTGGAAGCTTGTGCCTTTGAGGGCACAGCATGAAGAAGGCATCAACCCAAAGTAGTACTCTTGGGGAAACAGAGGGCTTTTGAAGTCGAAGCTACTCTCCTTGCAGCTGCTCTGCAGAGGGAAAAAAACCTGGATTTTAAAGAAGCAAATGGTCTTTTTTTTTTTTTTTAAACAAAATTAACTCACAGCTGCAAACAGTACAATGAAAGCACATTTTAAAATAATCAGATGCTTTTAGGGCCTCCTTCTGCTGCCAGACAACTTCAGTCCGAGCTTCTGCGGGATTGCTTTCAAGGCTTCAGCCTCAAGCGCCAACTGTCCAGTGGTGAAACGGGGCCTAAAGCTGTTGGTGTCAGAAAAGAGGCAGAAAGTTTTATGATCTCGGGGACCCTAAAGGCCTCAGCTGTTTGTGTGTTTGTTCTGTTCTAATTGGGATGCATTACATATTTTTGAAAGGCATCTGACAGCTAATAGGTTGTTTTTAAAGGGTCATTTCATTAAATACTTTTAAAAAATGTTCAGTGATCTTTTAAATTCCATTTAATCAACTAATTTTTATTTTATAACAGTAATAAAATGTGAACTCATGCATTCGCTGATGCTTGCAATGATCAAGGTCTAAAACATGCTGTGTTCTGAATGCCCACCTATATTTGGTATATTGATTTTTAGATGAGTATGCTATATATTTAGAATATTGTTTAAAATCCTCTATTTCACTGTGATGCCTTTGCAAGTGAATTTCTGTGTGTTGTTCAGGTGGCTGAATTGGCCTTAAAAGAAAAATATATAACAGGGTTGAATATCTTGAGAAAAGCCTACTAAAATACTTAACACATTGGAGAGGCCAACTTTGTCCGAGAGAATGAAGCTTCTTCATTGTGAGCTGCTGAAGGCCAAGAATCACTTTGATCGCTGGGGTTGGGCACATGGATTTATAGCTAGATAACCTCAGGGCAAATCCATTCTGGGATACCTGTTAATGGTATGACCTTGTGTAAGGCCCTTTGTCTTCCAGATTTCTTGCCTGTTCAGTGTAGACCATCCCTTAATTTATATAAAACATTTTTTGAGCTTAGTGATATTTTCAGTCAGAAATCTGACTGTGATTGAAAGACAATTCCTTTGTTCTCATAATTAATAATGACTATGCTGTCTTATATTGGATTTGGAAGATAATCATACTATTATTGTCATAACTAAGAGTATTGGGTAGAACCACATCACGTTGTTAAGGCCTCCGCCTGTCTTTCTTTAATCTGACAATTATAATCGCAAAAATAATAATAATGTCAAACACTATACTAAGCTCTGTCCATATAATGACTCAATACTTTAATACCTATAATGACCTCTGTGGTAGTTACTGTTTCTAGTCCCCTCTTACAAATGAAGAAACTGAGACACAAAGAGGTTTAATGACTTGTTCAAGGTTACGGAGCTTTATAATAAAGGGAACACTTGAAGCCAGGCAGTTGCCTCCATGGTCTGCACTCAACCCGGTTCCTATATGATCCTTTTCTTGACTATGAGTTAAATGTGGTCACAAGCTATCTTGACACAGAATATGGCATCTTAAAGGCCTAAAACATGGGCTATATATTATGGTTTGAAACATGTATTTGCCTGGAATTTTGCTGTATAGTTTGCAGTTGGTATTGAGGAAAAGGTATATTTAGGAATTAAAAATATTTTCTATTAAGTATATGGGCTTTCAGGCACAATATTTTCAGTTCTGATGTAGATGTTGTTTTCTTTGTAAGTTGGAGGTAAGTTCACCATGTCATAACGTATCAGCCAATCATAAGTCAAAAATCCTTTCCATGAATACACCTGTTACAATGTGAGCACTGCACAAGGTACAATTTCAAGAAAATAAGAATTTCCCTTTGACAAATATTTGTTCCTGCCTTACTGAAATTTAAGGGCTGATAAGGTATGTCACATAAAAACCAAAGGAATAAAGACAACCAGAAAGTGGTGGAAAACATACCTATATATATCACAAGTATAGTCTGTGAGAGAATCCTTTTCCTAAATATCTTTCTATCCATTTCCCTATGCAGCCTTTGCCCTTCGCTTCTCCAGTCCTGACTCAGATACTTATCACTTGCTCCTGCAGCATTGCAATAGCCTTCTGCTTAGTTTCTCTTCCTCTAATATTGTCCCTTTGTTTCCATTTTATACACCTTCTCTGGATGACTTTGCTGAAGCAGAAAGCTGACACCATCACTGTTCTCCTTAGAACCCTGATCTGACTCTTCACCAGTATACAGTAAAGCTCGAACTCTTTAGAGTGACATGCAATGCCCTCCACAAAATCCCCTGCCTACTTTTCTAGCCTCTTCTTCCCTGATCTACTGGGGCTTTCAAGCCTTGCTCTTTCGAGCATGTGGAATGCCTTTTCTGCTGTTGTCTGCTGGGAGAAACCCAGTGAATTCTTTCAGACTGAATTTAACCATTGCCTCATTGGAGAATCCTCCTTTGACCCCCCCTCTTTAGTAGGAAACAATTCTGTCACCTCTGTGCCCCCATAACACTTTATTCAGACCTTATAGCCCTTCTCATGATGTTTGATAATTCCCATAACTACATGGCAATCTTCCCCACCAGAGGGAGGGCTCGGTAAGGTAAGGCTTGTTGTCTTCATCTTTCTATCTGCAGTGTCTAACACAGTGCCTGGCACAGAGAAGGAGTTCAATAAGTGATTATAGATTGACTAATGAATGGGTGATGTATGATGGATCAAATCCTATTGCTTGAGTAAAGGGTAAATTTTGGAAGTTTATTCATTAATGAACTAACTGATATATGAATTCAATTGGTATAAAGACTATAACATGAACTAGATGGCAGCAAGTCTGGGGTCTCATCCCCAGGGTCACTAGTTAGAACTGTGGCCTGGGACAGATCACTTAACCTCTTGATGTGTCAGTATTGTCATCTGAAGATTAGGACATGGATATCTAAAACCCCCAGAGTTGCCTCTAGGATCAAATAAAACCAATTTATGGTCAAAATCCTGTTGAAAAATACAAACGATAAAATATTTCAGCAAAATTTCTTATGACTGTCCCTCTTATATCCAATTCTATGCTAGGGAGGCATAACAGTATGTCTCCCTGCTTCTTATTTTCTCAAGGTGCTCTGCATGTTCTTCCTATAATTGCTTTGGGTCATTGAAGAGGCTCAAGAGGGTTATATTTAGTAGGTCAGTATATTCACAAGCAAGAATTAGAATTGTAAAGAGATTCTTAGAACACATTTAGTATAAAAGAGTATTTCTGTATTAGACCATCAAAAGTCAAAGTCATAATTTGAAATGATGAACGTATCCATTTTAAGTTACACAATACTTTGCATAGTTAATATCACTGTAATTAGTCATGGTTCCTATAATTTATTGAAAAAGATGCTGATCCCCTCTAGTGTACTACAGTGATGAATGTTGCAGGAGCAACTTTGGAAGCTGGAAGCTGGAATCAGGAAAATGAGTAACAGTTGGAGAATTTGTATGTAAATCAATAATACCCTTTCTTCTTCATTGTGAAACCAGGATTTTCATCACACGCTGAAAAATCAGAGTGCTCCCACAAGTTAGAGCTGTCACCACATTCCACAGAACTAGGCAGCCCATTTCTACCATAGGAAATGTTTAAAATCCTCTCAAACATTTGAGTAAATGTCTAGTAAATATTTAAACTCTGTATAACTAGTCACAAATAAATTAAGCTGATTTTATGCAGTCTCTCTAATTAGAAGGGCACAGCATTTGTTGAAACGTGATTAGTATTATTCATTAAGCAAAAAATTCTCATTTGTATCTTATTATCACTATTCTGCATAAACCAACACAATTTGTCATGAACTCCCTCATTTGCTGTATCCTCAAAAAGCAGATTATGCTTATTTTTCATTTGGACAGTGGAAAATCAAGCCAGGTGTTTGGCAGCACCAGAGTGTTCAGGTGTAACTGTGCCAGTGATGGCACATTACGAGCAGCGTGGATGAAGGATGAGGCATGGAGAATCTTGGGACCGAGGTGCCTTGAGGCCCATCCCTTCTGAGTGCCCCTGCTGATGAGACAGGTGTTATACTGGGCTGCTGGGAGGGGAGAGGGAGACAGGAAAGAAACTTTTTTGTTAAGTCAGATCTTTCCCCTTCCATCAGAACCTGAAAATTCTTGCTTGGATTCCTGCTGCATTTGAGCCAGGGGCATGTGCACTGTAAGACCTCCACAGCAGTACCTTTGTTTAAAATATTTCCAAAGCATAAAAATTCAGCTCCATGATTTGTCTAGAACTGTCAGTCTGTCTAGACACATAAGCACTGTACATATTTGGCTTTTCAGACTTATAGATATTGACAGATAAGACAAAGACTATGTTATATTATCTGGCCGAGCGGGAACTGCAGGCTGCTTTTCCTGCTCTTCAATCTATTCTTTTTGTTTTTAAAATCTTCTTTGTTCTCCAGCTCAGGTCGGAGACTCCATTAGGGCTTGTGACTACAGCTGCTTTATGATTCTGGCAGAAATAGGGACGTGAATGCTGTAGGGTCTATAAAATAGTGAGCAATGATAGGAAATTATTTTTTAAGGAAGCAATGCTCTTAAATATGCTACTTCAAATGCTGTCTATTCTCTTGGAACTTCAGAGCTATGAAGGACTAGGCATTCACTATCTGGCCTTGAAGTGTGTCAGTTTCTCCTTTTGTCTCTCTATTTCTCTTTGTTACTTCATTATCATCTCTTGTTTTTGTAAATACTCTGCTTTCTGTAGCCTGTTTTTCACACTCCTTCTGATATGGTTGATTTTCTGAGAGACCAAGCATGTGGAATGGTGTGGGAATAATATCCAACAAGGAAATATTGGAGAGAATGGTAATATTTCCTTAAAAACACACAAAGCATGGGAGCAGGGTATAATGATGGTCTTTAAATGTTAGCATGGCGGAAGAAGTCTCTGTAATGCAGGCAGGAGAAAGATACAGGGTGGCAGATTACAGCTCAGCCTGCAGAAGTGCTCTCTAAACAGAGCTATTCAGACATAAGCAGGCTAAACCGTGTGGTGGAGAGCTCCCTATTACTGGAAGTAGTCAAGCAGAGTTTGTAGTGAGAGCTTGAATTAAATGAGTTTCAAGTTCCTTTCCATCACTAATATTTGATGATTCTCTTTTTGTGGAAAGACTGTGTTCAACTGCCTCCATCAAGAAAGCTGAGAGAATTTCAATGATCATAGAATTTCAAAATATTCAGGAATCTCAAGTCCTGCTCTTCACTGCCTCACTTTTCCTCAAGCCTGCAAAGAAAGCTACCTGCTACTGCAGGTTACCTGGCAAATGTTCTATTAACACCTGGAGTGGCTGGTCATGCTGAGAAACCAGTATAATGTGTGACATTTATAACTCCAATTTGGCCTGGCGCAGTGCCTAATGCCTGTAATCCTAGCACTTTGGGAGGCCAAGTGGAATGGAACACGTGGGCGGAACACGAGTTCAGGAGTTCGAGATCAGCCTGGCCAGCATGGTGAAACCCCATCTCTACTAAAAATACAAAATATTAGCTGGGCATGTTGGCACGTGCCTGTTATCCCAGCTACTCAAGAGGCTGAGACAGGAGAATTGCTTGAACCCGGGAGGTGGAGGTTGCGGTGAGCTGAGATCATGCCACTGGACTCTAGTCTTGGAGACACAGTGAGACTCTATCTCAAAAAAAAAAAAAAAAAAACCCTCCAATTTTGGGATAACCTTGTCAAGATTTCCAACTGAAGCCTGACTAATAGACTTAAGAACTCCTGTGCACTGCTGTGTGGCCAAGGAGCAACTGCAAAGACATTAATGGCCCATCCAGAAAGCATCATTCTTAGACTCACGTTTTCTTTGTCTTTTCCATGGATGAAGACTTGTCCAAATACAGGCATTGGGTGTTACATTTTGGCTGTAACTAGTTTATATAACTAGTGGGAAGATTTCTAAAGTAAAAAGACTTTGGGGAGTCCTGAGACAGGAACTCATAATGTGGGGTGAAATTAATTACAAATTAAAGGGACAAATACATTACCTTCCCAAGTAGAAAACTAATTGTGAACCTAGCTTATTGGACAGGAGAGCCAAAATTATGAAACTTTTAGATGATGTTTCTTGAATTATGGTTTGGGACCACCTACTTGTTGAAGAACAGATTCCTGAGCCCAGTCCCAAACCTATTATATTTGCTTTTTTATTGCTGTGAAACAAATTACCACTAACTTAGCAGTGTAAAGCAACATCTATTTGTTATATTTGTTATCTCATAGTTCCGAAGGTCAGAAGCCCAGGTGGGCTTGGCTGGGTTCTCTGCTTAGGATTTCACAAAATTAGAATGAGACCAAATTAAGAGTCTCACAAGGCTACATTCTTTTCTGAAGGCTCTGAGGAAAATCCAATTCCAAGCTCATTCATGTTATCAGCAAAAATCAGTTCTTTGCTGTCTGTCAGTGAAGGCTGTTCCTGGAGGCCACCCACTTCTTTCCATATGGCCCCTCCACCTTTAAGCCAGCAAAGGCACATGCTTGGAATCTCTCTGACTTCCTCTGTCATATGTCAGAGAAAACTGTGCTTTTAAAGGAGTTTTATGATTGCGTTAGGCTCACCCAGATAATTTAGGATATTCTAAGGTGCACTGACGTGAGACTTTAATTATATCTGCAAAATCCCTTCTCAACAGTATGTAGGTTAGTATTCGATTAAATGAACAGGGGACTGGAGTCTTTGGGGTCCCTCTTTTGAATTATGGCTACCAATCTACTAAATCAGAGTCTCTTCAGTAGAATAAAATAAATTTGTCTTTTAAACAACACTCTAAGAGATTTGAAGAACAATAAAGATTGAGAACTCCTGATTTAGAAGGATAGTAAGACAAGCAGTGAATGTTCGTTGCCAGGTGAGTGATACAGAAAATAACTGTCATAGGAGTTTAAATGAGGTACCACTAAAGACTGAAGATGCCAATGATTGCAGGGACATCCACAGAGAAACTGGAGCTTGAGCTGAGTCCTGAAGGAAAGAAGACATTCAGAAGGGAGCAGCGCAGGCTTTTCAGGAAGGGCAGACTCATGAGCAGATTTGGAAATTAGAAAACACATAACTGGCCTTTCAGAATACAGTGAAAATGAGTGTAGTCGGAGTGGAGATATGTAACTGTGATTTGTGAACAAATGTGAGGTTGTGGCTATATTATGGAGGACCTTGATTGCCAGGTCAAGAAATTTAAATAAAGAAAAGTCATTTTAAAGAAAAAAAAGTTTAAAATGTAATGCAATTATATTCCCTATGCCCCATTTACTCACCAGCTTTCTCTGCAATCAAAGATTATAGTTCGATTCTCTTTCAGCAATGTCAAGGTCTTTCTTATTATCCAAAGATAGACACATATTTTTATTATTTTTATTCACAGGGATGAGGAAGGAAGGGGATTTTTAAGTTGTAAGAAATAAACTAACATGGGAAACATTAGAAAACTCAGGGTTCAGACTCTTTGGTTGAGGGAGAGTGATGGTGACATGAGACTTTTTTTAGAAGTACCTTTCTTCATATTATGATCCCTAAAATGTTCTCCATTTACTATTCTCCAAGTTATAAGTATACTCCATAAACCCCAGGTAATGGAAAGCAGTATATGGGCAAGACTACTAGTCACTACTAGTCACTGCATAGTTATTAGAATTGAAAGCTGAGAGTTAATTTTGTAGCTTGGAACAGAAGGTGGGCTACCTTAGAGCCAGGTTCAGCAGCTTTGAAAACCAGATGAAAGCAGCAGATACAGGAGGGGACAAGCAGATGGATGACAGGGTGGGTACACCGATGAGTGTTGTTGATTTAATGACTCCAGATAACATGTCTTTAAAATTGAAAGCAAGTCACCGGGAAATAACCAGCAAAGCTATAACTTGTGGATTTCTGGCCTCCCAATAGATCTAGATGGGGAAAAGGGAAGGGACATATGTAGTTCTTTGTTCTGAGAAACTTAAATTGCTTCTCAGAAGGAGGCAGTATAGGCTTCCCCCAGTGGAAATTATGAGGGTTCAAATCAAATTCTCTACCTAGAAAAGTGGAGTTTCACTCTATTTTAGTGATAATTCTAAATCTTATGTTTAAAATGCTAAATGAATATAGAAAAGATTATTTAGGGTCTTTCTTTTTCATCACTGATGTGGGGAAATTCTGAATTTCTATGTTGCCGAACTATACAGTTACACTTTAGAATAATTGATTAGAGAACTTCAGGACTTTGAGCCCTTAAAGTTCATCTAATTTCATCATCATTTAAATCCATTGCTTCACTTATCCATGTAACCATCAAGAATATTTGTATTACTCCATTGAGTTTAATGTATGTAAAAATGAACCAAACACATCTCTGTTTACAAGGAGCTCACATTTTCCTCTAGGAAACAAACAGCAAAGTTAGATTATAGAGCTTAGTCTCTACAATCAATGGCAGCAGTGAGACTTAGATGGTCTTAGACTTAGACTCCACTTCACCCCCTCACCAGTGTCAGCAGGACCTGGCAAGGACCTGAGGCTTCACACCTACCTGGAATCAATGAGATTAAACAAGGTGGTGCAAGGTGGGGCTAGTCATCCCTAAGCTTTCACCATCCCTGGTGACAGTGGGGCATAGTGGGGAGTGCAGCTGAGCTTATACCCTGCTTGAAGGCAAGAGGTGATGTGACTGAGTGCTGCATTTTAACAGGAAGGAATCCTTGGGGCTAAAAAGGAAGCTCTACTTCCACTTCAATCATTTTTAATAAGGCAGTGTGAGTCTGCACTCTACTTTTTGCATAGATAATGTCAGCAAGGCTCAGCAGGAAGCTAGATATACTCATCCATTTAATGCTTATATTGAGCTCAGCAGGGGGACTATCAACAAAAAAGAAAATCAGATAGGATCAGACTCCATTGCTATAATGTCCAAAATGTCCATATATAATTTAAAAAATCATTCATCATACTAAGAACCAAGAAAATCACCAATGAGTAAGAAATAATAATCAACAGACACAAACATCAAGATGAACCAGATGTTGGAATTATCTGATGAGAATTCCAAAGCAGCCATCATAAAAATGGTTCAACAAGCAATTATAAATTACCTTGGAACAAATGAAAAAAATGAAAACCTCAGAAAAGTAGTAGAAGTTACAGAAATCCCAAATGGAAATTATAGAACTAAAAAATCATAAAAAGCACCATAAAATACTCACTGGATGGGCTTAGTATTAGAGTGGAGATGACAAATGATAGAATCAGTGAACTTGAGGATAGATTTCTATATATAGAGATAATATAATTTACATAATCTGAGCAATGGGGAGAAAATAGGAAGGTGAGAAAAGAGAGTGGAATTGAAAAACAAATTGAATAAATCTAAAAGATTCCTAAATTTCTTGAAAGATATAAATCTACATATTCAAGAATGTGAGCCAATCCTAAAAGGGATAAATCAAATAAATTCATACTAAGTTACTTTATAATAAAACTTCTGAAAATTAAATACAAAGAAAAATTTTGAAAGCAGCCAGAGGAGAAATGACACATTGCTTATAGGGAAACAACAATTCAAATGATGGCAAATTTCTCATCTGAAACCAGGAAGGCCAGAAGAAAGTGGCACAGAACCTTTCAAGTGCTGAAAGAAGAAAAGAACAATCAATTCAAAATTTTATATCCAGCAAAAATATTCTTTAGAAAAGGAACGAAAATCATTACTTCTTTTTTTTAGACAGTGTCTTGCTCTGTCACGCAGGCTAGAGTACAGTGACTGCAACCTCTACTACCCGGGTCCCAGCGATTCTTGTGCCTCAGCCACCCAAGTAGCTGGAATTATAGAGACACACCGGCATGCCCAGCTAATTTTTGTATTTTTAGTAGATATGATTTCGCCATGCCGCCCAGGCCGGTCTCGAATTCCTGGATGCAAGTGATCTGCCTGCCTTGACCTCCCAAATACATTCTTAAACTAAGAAAAACTTTAAAAAAAATTGTTGCTAGCACACCTACTCTTGAAAAATCACTAAATAAAAATCTCTAAACAAAAAGGAAATGAAAATAGAAGACAGTTTGAAACTTAAGAAAGAGTGTCCGAATAGGTAAAAAAAAAAAAATAAAGTAAACATAATAGACTGTTCTCATGAATTTCTTGAATTATGTTTGATGGTTGAAACAAAAATCATTATACCTTCTGATATGGTGCATAATATATGTAGAAGAAATACTTGAGAAAATTATATTTTAAAAGTGGGAAATATAAAGAAATGTAAATGAAAATCAGGTTCCTTCAACTTCATTTGAAGTGATAAAACATTGAGACTAGTAAACTGTAATTTATAGTCTAGAATAAAAAAATATGTTTTTTCTAAAACTAGAAGTCTACCCATCAATGAAAACATCCTCAGTGAATTATACATTGATGAGAAATACAACTTTATTGTGTTAATGACAACACAAAGTTATTCTGATCCTTATTGGATTACACTGGATCAGAGAGGTCTCCATGGAAAATTCAGGCTGAAGATGGGAGCGAAAGAAGTAGGGCTTGAAAAAAGTAGATGAGTTGTAATGCCTGAATACCCTCTCTAAGTTTCACAACAGACTTCCAGCTTAAGTTTGAAGTTATCTAAAAAAGACTGTCTCTGCCTTCGCCCAGGTATCCCTTAGCAATTAAAATCTAATCCCACCAGTGTGTTCAGTCCCATTAGCTGGCAAAATCAGGAAATAATTGTGCTTCCATAGTCCTGGTGTCTGGTTTCCCAGTTAGCAGTCATAAGCAATACCTCACCAGTGAATGAAAGCCTTCCATATTACTATGCCATGTTGTGTAATTTCATGCATATCCATGTCCAGGTATCCAAGATCCTAAATCCAGCCTAAGTACTCACTGTGATTCCAAGGCCTGAGTACAATATAAAACACAATATTATTTTGGGAAAACAAGCATTAATATATGCCTTAGCACTCATGTCTACTTTGCCATGTATTTGTAAACTGGACTAAACTACACATAGGCTTTTCAGAATGTTTTTACCTTTCTAACTTGAAGTCCTTTTGCTTAAGTCTCTTATGATAATCATGATTTTCAGGAACTTTTCACTTTCAGAGTAAGATAAGGATGAAGAAGGCAGCCCATCGGGGGTTTGAAGCATAGTTTGGGTAAAATAATGTTTCCGTTTCCCTATCCCTCCCTGGCCCTACTGAGTTTTGTAATTAAAGCCGATAGAGAAGCAACATTAGGTAAAGGTAGAGAAGAACAAAGTAATGTGAATCCCTCCAAATAGGGACTCTTGAGGTATGGCAGGGAAGCAGGGTAACTCTTCATCTTCTGGCAGCTCATCTCCAAAACTCCTTCCTGTATTATTGTGGCCCAGTTGTGCATCTGTGAGAGCTTTATTAGGCCCTTGGATTTTCCTTCTTGGAAGGGCCTTGAGTTTTCCATCTTGAGATGTGAGGGGCTTAAAAATCCTTTATGGCCATGATTTTCAAACATCAGCTGTGCGTTGTGTTGGACATTCTTCTTAGAGTCCAAGAGGGTGACAATTCTTTGAAGAACTCTTGCATGAATAACTAAATAGCTGCACTATTTGAAAAGAGGTGTGAGAATCCCAAATCTCTAATTTTTAGCCTTTTCAGGAATCCTATGATGTATGCTCTTGGAACACTAGGACTCCACATGATACAGCTGGAAACCCTAAATTAGAGCTAAGACAGTGTGAATGCACAGGCCTGGACTTCCACCTTCTGTCCTGATGAATACTTCTGGCTACCCTCTAGAGTCCTGTTCAGGATACCAGCCAATTATCCTCTAGCTCATATAAGAACTGATCCCACCTCATTTTCTGTCATTTGCTATTGACTGGAGTACTGCTCCCAGTGACTGATCACTTGAGGACATACAACGATCAACACACCTAATTTAGGAGAATTGTCTATTACACATTACTGCTGCAGTGATCACCATCCTTGCATCTGAGTAGAAACTTTGTGCCCTTTAATACTCAGTCCTAAAGGCTGGTCATGTCTACAGGTCTTGCTACAGCAGGTGCCTGTGTCATTCTTTGCTTGGAGTGATCCATACGTGCATTGTATGTTTGAGCCAACCTGTGATAGTTCATTTCTTCTACGGATAGCTCTGAGTTAATGGTTTATTTATTATATCGAGGCTGATATTGATACAGATATCAAGGCAAAACTTACATCCTAGTGATCCTAACTCTGCTTCTTGAGGAGAACATAGAACAAGGTTAGTTTCTCTCTCATATGACAATTCTTCAAGTATCTGAAGATAACAGACCTCATGTCTTCACCAAACCTTCTCTTGTTGAATGATACATTCTTTTTTCAAGATGCATTTATTTTTTTATTTTTAATACTAAGTAGTAAAGCTTATCTGATCACCTACAGAAATGATGATTTTTCCTGTCATTTAAAAAACTCTCCAAGAGTCAAGACTTCCATGAGAAGTTCTTTGGGAATATCACAATAAGATAAATCTTTGCACTATCATCTTCTGCTTCTTTATTTGGCTACTATTTTGGACTCGGAGCAGCAATTGAGCAGGAGGGACATTTCTGTTTCCTGAGGAACTGGGTATGATGGGTACATGAAGGGGGGAGGTCAATTAGTAGAAACCTGCACACCACCTGGTATGACACGTCTGCTCAACCCACCACCCGCCAATGGTCTGTGCTGGAGGCTACTGCCACTGAGGGTGGGCTGTTTTCCCAGGCTCCACGAGGAACATATATCAATGTGTGTTCTTTCGTATTTTCCTTGTGAATACATATTCTTCCAAATGAAGTAGACTTTTTATATCTCCAGTGCCCAGCACAGAACAAACATTCTATAAATATGTAGTTGGTGATTGAATAAATAGGTAAATGAAATAAGGAAAAGCTCCAAAGCCATTCTGTTTTCTTTCTCTTTCCTCTCTCTGTCTCTCTTACCAGCTTATGATCTTAGCATTGTGTCACCCTGGTGGCTAGTTTCTTCTGACAGTGAATACTGGTTGCAGGATGCAAACTCTCTTGCTCTTCTTAGTAACAATTTCTGTTTATTCCACTTGCAGTAATTGATTCCTGTCTGTGGCTCTCTCCCCATGCCTTTTCATCAGTATCTTGCCAGTAGCAAATTCTGATTGGGAGTGCTTATGGCCTGGATCCCTGCTACCTACAGTTGGATCTTCCTAGTTTTAACTACCTAAGCCTCTGTTCATGGCCTCATGCTCATTTATTTAGCCAGTCATTTATAGGGCAAACATTTACTGTATGCTTACTCTATGGTTGTGAAAACAGCAACTAATAAAATGCTAGTCCTTTGTTAAGAAGCAGAGAATCGAGTGGAACTCCACTCTCCTGTGACAGCCTTCAGCCATCTGCTGCTGAGACCTCCCTTATGAGTTTACCTGGTTTCCTGTGAGTCTGTATGTTCTCTGGGTCCTGGCCCCATCCTGTTTTCCCTTACCACCACCCCACTGTTGCTGCTTGGGTCCTGTACCTGACACCCTGCAAGTCTACTGTGGAAGCCTGTGCTCCCTGAAGTCAGCAGTATGCTTCCATGGCTGCCCATGACCTGTGGGGACATCATTATACCTCATATAAGGCACAGGTTCTCCACAAACATGCAAACATACAGAAACATACAAACATACATACACATGTGGATAAGCTTGAATCATACACCTGTGCACACACATGCTTATAATGCTTGCTCTATTGTACTCTGCCAGAAAACAGAATTTGAGTTTTATATCAGTTGCCTCTTTGATTCTAAGTCTTCCTGTTACATGCCTGCAAATATTTATACTTGCATTGAACAAAGTGACTGGAGACTCTGATAGTATTTCCTGAAAATGTACCATGACAAATGCCTAAGATGCCAAGCTCAGCTCATTGGCTCTGTATCTGAATATGGATGGTTGGGTGGTAACAACGGTATAATTTTTTTTTCTTTTTTTCCTTCTAATTCCATATTATCACATTGATGTATCTGAGTACATATTCATTGCTTTAACCTCCTGGGTTGCAATGCTGTGCACATCCATGATCAGATCAGGAGAAATGGGCCTTATCCTTATTTTGAAACTCAATGCACCTAGAACAAAGAACCTCTGACTCTGCTTGCCATCTGCTGGGGGAAGAGAAGGCTTCCCACTGCCCCATTTGCCACACTTTAATTTAAAGAGTGCACTCCTGGCAGGCAGTAGGGCGCTTGGATCTATAGCCCCAGTGTGGATTTCACCCTCAGATGCCCCAGATGAAGTTTTGTAGGAGTTCTTTGACTTCCCACATTGGGGAGTAGAGTAAAATTTAATTTCTGAGTAGGAGGACCAGTAAGAAAGAATCAATGTTCTGTAAACCATAGAATAAAAGACAGAGACCAAAAGACAGATAATAAGTATATATTTTATTTAATAATGTTCTCAGTAGCTTCAGTCATTTTTCTGTAATTTTCATGATGAATGCAAGTGATACTTTTCTGCATATCGTTAGTATTGAGAAAACAGGCTGGGGAAATAATTTTTTAGTCAAATATGAAACTGTACATGATTCTAATACCTTGGAGGAGATTTCTTTCTACTTTCCATTGTTCTGTAAATGAAAAGTAAATTATGCTTTGTTAAAAAACTTTCCGTTGAATAGTTTTATAGCAAATGTTTCATTCACTTCAATAAATAAATGTACAATATTTTTTGAAAATTGAGAATCGGGCTTTGTGAAATTTAACAACCACACCAAATTAGTCTCTCCAGTTCTTCTGCTGCAGTAGAAAATTATACTTTTTAACTTTTAGTTAAGTACCATTTAAATAAAATGTCTAATTCACTCTGAGCTTTCATGAAGCATTAGACCTATGATGCACAATAGTAGTTAATGTGAGCAAGCTAAAGGATTCTTAATGATTATGCTTAATCTTAATGAGAGGTGCCATCTTAATGAACAGCAGCACGGTCATGTGGATAGAACACTGCTTCAGAAATTAGGCTTCTGGAGACCTCCACACAGGATTTCCAGTGCATTACTCTGTGTCTCTTTGCAGATCTCTTGACCTCTCTGGGCATTTGGTAAAATGGAAATAATGAATACTGGTGTCTACCAAGCTCTCAGGGATCCTTAAATAGCAGGAGTTTTTTACATATACACGATGTAGGCAATCATGGTGGATCTAACTACGATTTACAAGGGACGTTCAGCAGTTTTCATTAGTGAGAACAGTAATCCAAGTCAGAATTATTTTAGATCATGGGTTAATTTCTTTGTTTTATATTTGTGTGTGGTGTTGTTATTTGGGTTAATTTTTGGAAATGAGTGCAAGGGAGGAAAGAAAGAACTGAATATATTGAAGCAATTATTTTTGTTTCTAAATGTAGGCTTGTATGTTAATCAAAACAGTGAGTAGAACACATGTATTGCTGTACATGTTATGCTACAAGAGGTCCAGAAACTTTACAATACCTCAAGTTTGGCTTTATGCTTAGAAAAAATTGTGTGTGGGAGATGATAGTTGCCACTTCATGTCCTTTGTTGTAAGTACCAAGCAAGCTGCTGTCTGTACTATTGTTTCTTCCAGCAGAACGAAGAAAGGAGGTTGGTGTTACCTTGAAAGCTGTGTCTCCTCGGTATTGTACAACTATGGTTGGTCCACCATAGCCAGGTGGCCACTTCAGGTGGGGTTGGGGTTTGGCACTGGATTTCCTCACTAGCAGGGACAGTGGCTGAGTGAGTGGCTTTCTGGAAGGCCAAGTGCCTCCCTGGGGCTTGGCCAAATACATACACATGGTCTCTTAAGCACATGTGTAGCAGGAGGTGGAGGAGATGGTTGACAGCCACTGGGGATCCGGAATACTGATTCTTGGAAGGTGAGGTAGTAGGAAAGGAGAGGGTGAGCATCAGCGAGAACTGAAAGTAAGCTGCTGAACCCAGCTGGGGTTTCGAGACAGCTGGAGTTCCTGGGAAAATAGGTTTTGAGGTCACGTACATGTCTAGGCCCAAATCCACCTATGTCATTCACTTAACTGTGTGACTTGGAGAAACATGATGTAACCTCTCAGACTCTCAGTTTCTGATTCTCTAAAATGGGTTTAATAAAGCTGTTGGTTTGTAGTGAGGATTTAAGCAAACAATGTAAAAAGCTAAGTATAGTCAATGACGTTTATGAGTACTTGGAAGGCAAGTGGTTGCTCTGGCCCAGGAGGATTGATTACCAACCAAGGAATGTTCAGTCACTTTGGGTCTGGTCAGAATTGATCCTGAGAACAAAAGAGGGTGGGAGTAGTAGATAGGTCTGAGCCTGGAAGTGGGATCGTGACCCAAGCCTGGGAGAAAGCTGCTGAGCCTGAAAAACAAACTGAAGCTAGCTGGATAAACTTTGTTGTGTATCCATGGCCAGTTGTACCTTTATCTCAAAGATAGGCTCATGTCTTATTCATCATTATATCTCCTATGCCTAGCAGAGGACCTGACACAATATATAAATAATTACAGAATAAAACCAAAAGGAACAAAATGTGGTATCTTCAATGTGTTGCACACCTTCTAAGAAAAGCTGAGTCGGACAAAGTCTGGAATTCCTCATGTCTCTCTTCAAAAGGAACTTAGTTTAATCACTTAGCTCTGCTCTTTGACACCTAGCTCTAATCTTGATTTTATATGTTATGAGCCTCTCAGATTAAGAAATAATTTCCTGAGTAGCACGCTAGTATATGAGGGCATATCATGGGATCCTATGGAATATACCTACCTGGGTCCAGAGGAGTATTAGCTTGTAGACAATGAATTATTTCAGAGGAAGAATGACTAATCTATTGTTCAGCTGTTTCTTCCTAGAAATGTAGTGTCTTATATTCCTCTATAAATGATAGGATTAAATTATAAACAAAATTATTTGTGTAGTTATATTTCCCTGTTATCTTTTACATGCCATTTCTTATATGTATAGCACTTGATTCATTGGGCTGAGTTTATCATAGTGATTCAGGAGATACCCAGAGTATAAACACAGAACCAATTTGCAAGGAGTTTCGGAAATCTTTAGTTGGTCTAAAACAGAATGTATTTGCATCCCAAGTTTCTTTGAGTTTTAACTTGAATGTATCAAGTTGCTCAAGAAGATTTTTTTTCCTGGTTAAAGCCACATCAGAATAAACCATCAGATGTTGGGTGGTTTCTGAATGAAAGCATGCATCTCTTGCAAATTCTTAATCATGAGGGGATGTATTTACTCAAGAATTATCCAAGAGACACCCAAAACTTGACTCAGATTTTTCTAAAGTTATACATACAAAGTTCAACAAAACTGAATTTCTTTTGAACAAAATTCCTAAATGGGCAAATTTTGTCTGAAGTATGAGTGAAATGAAAAATTTTCTTTAATTAAAAATGATATTTTTTGGTCTTAGATAACAATTAAAGAAAGCTCACAAGCCAAATATGTGTCTTCATTGTGGCACATCAACAAACAGGGCCAACAGGAAAAATGGGGCTATCTTTGGTACCTATCAGTTTACATTTGTTCCTTTGAAATGATAAAGTCTTGGACATAGGCCATCTACACAAGTAGAGAATCATCTGAGGCATTTTACCAATGTGGGCGACCAGGTGATATTGCTCTGGTTTCATAGAAGTACCCAGAGTAGTTTTAGTGTGTGTATTTATGGCTGTTTTGTAATCACATATTTTAACATATTTCAGAAACTATATAAGACCGGGAATATATTGACTTTAGAACTGAAAACCATAGTAGTTTCAAGAACCTAGTGCTTTAGAGTAAAGAGCTTACAGCATATTTTATCCTCAATGCCTAGCTTTTACTGGGTACTTAGAAGACACCCAAAGATGTTTGTCAGTGTCTTCCACTATGGCTTCTGTGTTGCCTTGTATCACGATTGCTGCTGCTTGTAAAGTTTGACACATCTGCCTCAGTCCTGGTTTTGATGTGAAAAACTATGTGCATTACTCATTAAACACCCAATGTGTAACAGCCTCAATTCAGTACTATTCATTGTTCAGTTAACAGGTGCCGTAAAGAAATATAAAAGATGAAATGCAAAGGATCATGCTAGGAAATAAACAGACGTATGAAATTCAGTCCATGTTTTAGAAAATATACCATTCTATATAAAAGAATAAGGTAAATTCAGGGAAGCGTTTAAATTGCAATATTGAATATTAAACAAGAATTTAATATGGCACAGAGATTGTTGCTGGAAGCCAGAGAAGGAGGAGATAGTTTTACAGAGGAGTTGGGACTAGGACTGAACATTGGTGACTGTACAAAACTATTATGGAGAGAAAGGGGACAGTAATATTATAAAGAGGTACACAGCCGATCTCCAAGGGCCACGGTGCAGGAAACTGGTGTTTTCCCTGTGGAGGAGCTCTAATACAAAACATTCCAAAATTATTAGGGGCACCTGCGCAAGACTTTCCATTGAAGACTGGAAAGAGACAGGTCATTCTCAGTCCTGCTGTCACTGTGGTATGGAGAAAACACGTTCACCTGGCCTTTCTTGCACAGACCCAGAGCTCTTCTTTTCCCATCTCAGCTGTGTTATCTGCTGCCTCACTTCCCTGAGAATTTGGTGCATTACCCCATTACTCCCTTTCAGGAGGCCTTAGCAGTCACATTAATCGACTGTTAAACTATTGATTCCAAAATTCCAATAGTTCCTCTAGGATATTGGGATTTCCAAAGGAACATCATCTTCCTCTTAGGCTATTTGGTGATATATACATGAACCTAAAGAGACTCAAGCATTTTCTGCAGCAAATCTGCTGTGGCCTATTCAGTTGGCTTGTCTGAGCAGCAGGGATCCTTGAAAGCTTGTCTGCTACTTAGTGTATGACATCAGGACAACAGGACAAAGAGGCTGGTAGGTAGAGTGATGATGTTACATTGATCAGAATGTTTCACACAGGCAGCAAACTTCCCAAAGACCTGGATGTTAGTTTGAAAGAATAAAAAAATCAAATGTCCTGACACATACTCAAGTATTTGTGTAGACATGCATATATGTAGATTGCTTTCTGGTCTCTACTACAGAGGTAACATTAAGCTAACTTTTATTTTCTATATTATTTGCACATTTTCCTAAATTGTTTTGTGAGGGGTGTGTATGTGTTAGCTTTCTAGGCTAGCCTGTAAACACCGTGATGGTGAAAATTCC
This sequence comes from Cebus imitator, assembly GCF_001604975.1. Taxonomy (NCBI): domain Eukaryota; kingdom Metazoa; phylum Chordata; class Mammalia; order Primates; family Cebidae; genus Cebus; species Cebus imitator. Next base: position 1,911,144 of record NW_016107601.1, read on the forward strand.
ATCTTTTGGAATCATTCATAGTGCCTACCAGGTGAATTTAGGCTCCAGTAAGAACATAAATGTAGCTTAGTTTAATTCATATAGAATTTGTTTCGGATTCCTCACTTTATTACATATACCACTCAAACACTAGTTTATCTCCTTCAAAAGCTTTACATTTCTTCCTCATGTTTCATTTCATGCTCAGTGTATATGTGTATAACCAGTCAGCTTCGTCTCAATTCTTTTTATTTCCTTGCGTGGGAGCCATTTTAATAGTATTTGTTTCAAGTGAAGGTCTGTTATTCAAAGTAAACACACAGAACTTGGCTAGAGAAAACTATTTGAATAATATTCACATAGCAATAAAACCTTGAAAATGTAAATATAAAATACAATATCCATGGTTAGTAATGTTGTTCACACACTTTACTAAGCACTATTAGAATAGGATATAGCTAATTATGGAAGAAGCATAGTCCCACAAACATCTTTCGTCTGAGGATCTCAAAGAATTTTTACTAAAGGACATTATAATATTTATTCTTAGTAACCATTCTTTTCTCACCAATTTTTAATGCCAAAACAGATATGGGACAAATATGCAAATAATTTTGCATCTGAGGGCTCCTGTTTTTTTAATCCTAAAATATATGTTGGGTGCATATGAAAGCACAACCCCATCATGAGTAAATATGGAATGCGGCCCTGTCTTCATTCCTGCTTGCTAGCTACTCAGGGACCTCAAAGAAAAGAATTTTGTTATTCACCTTTACAATCCTGGTGAAGAAGCCAAGAGGTTATTTTTTCCTCCCAGGGCAGCTATTTTGAGTGCAAAGGCATTGTAAAACCATTAGGTCATAGATGTTAATGATTCTGGACTTATAGGAGAGTAGGGGAGGGAACACTGGAATTTAAGGAAAGCATTGTTCATTTCATTAAAGATGAGAAGCATGCTGCTTGGTGAGTGCTATTGAGTGGCAGAATCTGGTCAGAAGAGCACTGAATGTAGAGTCCCAACAGTGGAATTTGGTAACTGAGCTCTGAGCTGTGCCATACTCTAGCTTTGCAGCTTAGGCAATAATGGTTTTAAATATAATTAACGGTATATGTTATTAAATGGTTTCTGTTTACTAGGAACTTTGTATTTGTCATTTGAATCCTCACTATACTACCAGTGGTAGTTATTATTTTTCCTATTTTATAAATACAAAAATAAATAGATGCAGGGACATTCAATAACATTGCAAAGGTATCAATACCAGTGAATTGGCAGAGCTGAGAGTCTATTTGAGGCTCAAGTTCAGGCTCTTTCTACTAGATCACGATGCCATCAAGGCATCTCTGAGCACCATGTTTTAAGTACTTACTAGAAGCTGGTCCACCAAAGTACTTAGCATAACTTACTTTATTTGATTTATAGAAAAAAGTGCTGTGAGGACAGTGATATTTTACAGACTTATAAACTGCAAATGAGAAGAAAAGCGACTTGTCTCAGTTCATAAATTTAGTACATGGCAGAGATGAGCTTAATTTTTTAAAAAAGTTATTCTCTAAATATGTTACCCTTTCCTAAGTTATAGTCCCTTTCTAACCCAGAAAGTATCATGTGACCTTATAGTTTTCCCAGGGTGGTAGTTATGGCTGGTAGTTTTTCTTCTATTTTAAAGGTAAGAAAAATGACTATCAAGGGCATCACAGCTGGTTTATTCTTGTCCACTGGTTGTATCTCTTCTGTCCCCTGGCTCTTTTTCTCAATGTTGGAGCTCTCCAGGGGCTTATCCCTAATCTCTTTCTCTATTTCAACTTTGTCTTTGGTATAGCCCTAAGGGAATTCATCTAGTCCTACGTTTCTGAATGCGCTGATATCACACAAATTTAAATCTCGACTTTTATGACTTCCAAATCTCTACATTGACAACTCTGAAATGTAAATCTGGAGCCCTTGGTGTCCCTCTGAATTCCAGGTGTCTGTTCAGTATTGCCACTTGAATGTCTGAAACGTATCTCAAAATCAATATGATCTAGACCGAATTATTGTTTTCCCAAACATCTGTTCAAACCTGAGACTTTCTCACTGTTTTGTGACTTAACAAAAGGTGCCATCTCCATCTAATTGCTCAGGGCAAAACCCAGGAGATTAGTTCCTCTTTCCCCTCACCTGCCACATCCAATCCATCCCCAACTTTTGACAGACTACTAGACTAGAACTACTTCTTATCTTCTCCCCATTATGTCCTGAATCAAATCCTCATTCTCTCTTACTTTGGTTACAAGTCTCCTAATTGATTCTGTTACCCTTCTTTCTTTTTGACCTATATAGTACATTTCATATGGACACCAGATGACTTTTTTTTTTTATATTTGATGTCAGATCATATAAATCTCCTGCTTAAAACCTTCCAATAACTTTCCATTGTATTTAGAAAAAAATTCCAAATACTCTCCCAGGACCTAAGACACCTTCATAATCTGTTCCTTACTCTCTTGCTTACTTCACCTTTTTTTACTCTTTCTTCTGCTCACATGCTCTGACCACACAGCCTTCTTGCTTTTATCAAACATGCCAATGTTGTTCCAGCCCCATGATCTTTGAACTTCTGAAATATTTTTTTTTCCATTTTGTGCATACCTGGCTCCTTCTTTTCAATGAACTCTCAATCATCCTTTGCTGAACACCTTTGTGAGGTAGGCTTCCCTGCCTTGCTAGTCTTTGGGATTTTTTCATCTCATTTTATTATGTTCATAGAACTTACCACTATTTGAAATTATCTTTTTAAAAAGTATTTATTTTTCTGGTTTATTGTCTGTCTTCTCTGTTTAATGTAATATCTTGAAGGACAGGGACTTCTGCCTTATTCACTGAAGAGCAGTGCCTGGTACATAGTAGACACACAATTAATATTTGCTAATGACCAAATCACTGAATGGGTAAGAAACAGGAGGCAGTATAGGGCAGGGGTTTTGAGCCCAGACTTTGGATCAGGCTGACTTGGTCTTAAGTTCAGGCTTTGCTCACTAGCTATATCACCTTATGGAAATCTACTCTTAAAAGATAAATGTAGATATTAATAGTAATTACCTTATGGGGTTGTTTTGAGGATTAAATAAAATAATAAAAATGAAGCACTTTGGAAAGTGTCTGGCACATAGCAATGTTCCACCAGTGCTGGGCCTTCTCATTAAAAGCATCTTGGTCCTATGAAATAAGGCAAGAAGAATAAGGCTCTTTCTATGCTACATAATACTTAGTGATATTGGGTAGTGATACTGGGAAAGTGAGAAAAGCTTAATGAAAATTAGATGTAGCAAGGAAAGGATGTTGGTCCAAAGGTGCCTGATAGCTCATAATGTATTATTTGCATCTGTGCAGAGCTGTCACAAAGGACCCGTACGTGCTGTGGAGGGCATAACTTTGGGAGTGTCACTGATTTAGGCTACAGTATAAACAGCATCCCTGGAGTTGTACAATGAGAAGTGACTAGTACATGCTTCCTAAGTTATTTAGTCCAACAGGGGTAAAGGAGTTTATTTAACATCATCTGAAATCTCATAACTCATGGTTGCCTTTTATCACCAAGGCCTTTGAATTCCATGCCACCTTATTTTTAAAGATACCAGGATTCCTCCCTACTTCAGTTTCCTATGTCCTATATGCCACATGCTGAAATTTCAGCAGCTCTGATTTTACCAGTGCTTTAAGAATTATGTAGTGATGCTCTGTTATGACTTAAAAGTCAGGACACATTGTCTGACAATGGAACAGAATATTTGGAACGAGGTCTGTCCTGGAATCCTGCATGTGGGATCATTGCAAACTACTGAGTGGCAGAAGAGCTGGATAGGTCTTTTATTCTGCTTCCTCAGTGCCCTGCACGGCACCTGCCAATTGTAGGTGCTCAATGAATGTGTACCACATGATTGAATGTCTGACTCCAGCCTTCTACTTTGTATGAGCAAGATGGGACTCGCTCCTCTAGAGGCATTCCTGACATGAAAAATCTAGGTGGAAAAGAAAAACTCAGCTGCACTGAGTTGGTTACACAGAAGATAAAGCACCATTGTGACACGGTCCTCGCCTAATTTGAGACACCGACTGTGCTACCCAACATTAGGCAATATGGTCCAGAGGAGTTGCAATTTTGTGCCAGATGTTTTCAGGCCACACGTGGAGTCTCAGAGTTGCTGGACTTTAAGTCTCAAATGGCACAAATATGTCTGGACACATCATTTGAAGGTCACAAGTAAGAAAGCTGAGCTCCATCCTAAACTTCCTCACTCTTAGCCCATGTGATTTTGAAAGCACTGCTGACATTATGTGGTCTTGATTTTCACCTTCTGAAACTTCAATATCTAAATATTCTCCTGTGAAGGGGTCAGCATAAATATCATTGCCCTTAATTACTTCTGTTACTCTTTGATTTTGAGCAGATATAGGACATGTAATGCATTATAGATTGTGTAAGACATTGGATTTCTACTCCTAATGAACTTTAAATAAGTTAACCATGGAATTAAAAAATATACATTTTCCTTCTTTGACTTATGATGATTTTTGTCTATCTTTTTTCTGATGTGGTTTCTATTTGAGAACAAAAAAGATGGGTGGAGGCCATGATCATCAATGGGAACTTTTAATTTCCCATCTCTACCTACAAACCCCTTTGCAGGGGTTCCATTGCAGGTAGAATATAGAATTATTCCAGAGCCCCTTAAAATGGTGGGGTCTATTTCTGTAGCATTTCTCTAGGTGACTTCTATGCATCCTCTTCATTCTATCCTCCCCGACTTAGGGAGAACTTCAGTATCCAAAGGGGCTTCTCCTTAAACTAACTGCTCTATATTTAGAAAAAGAACTTCTCCAGGAGAGGTTAATCACACTACTTAAGGCAAATTCACAATAGTTAAAATAGGTCATTAGGAATTCATTCAGGTGTGGCTCCTATAAATTGACTTCTAAATTTGCAAGGGAAAAGAACACTGCTTAGATCTAAGCACAGGATTTGTCCAAAAATAATGTTACATGTCAGGAATTACTATAGACTGCTGAGAGCTGTCAAATCTTAAAAAGAATCAATTTCTGTTTGAAAAACTTGCTAAAAATATAGATACTTATGTAGAATAAGCTTGGATATCTATTTTGCTCAAATAAAATAGGTTATTCTATTAGATTCCTGTTAGATTTTATGTTCCTTGAGGGCAGAAGACAAATCTATGTCAAATTTACAGCCCCTTGTTAGTGTCTTACAGCATATCTTGCACATAGAAAATGTTTAGTTGGTTTTGAGTGAAACTGGATATATATACGTTAAAGGGAATATGCAAAGGGTAAAATTACAAAGAAAAAGCATAGCTCTTTTTTTAGATGATTAATAAGGCCATATAGTGTATGGGAAATAATGAGAAACTGAGATGGGAGAAACTTGGGTTCTAATTTGGCTTTGCCATTAACTATGTGTCTTTGGTTGAGAACTTTCACCAACCTTAATTTATTTTAACTTTAAACGGAGGAAGCTGGAGCTTCGTGCCTGTTCTAAAACTGATCATTTGAATGTTTATTTTATTCTAATTGTAATTTGTACTTGCGTTTACCTAAATGAAGATATCAGTTTATTTATAGCTTTATACACTAAATTTTATATCAAGTAATCAAACTGCCTTCCAGTCATCTTACTCAAAGGAGAGTTTTCTGATTATTTTAAGCAGTTTTCTTCTGTCTGAATATTTGGTTCTTAGAGTTTTGAAAACTTACTTTCCAGACTTGTAAAAATAGGGCAGAGTAAAGACACAAATGACTGTCCTTGTTATACCCAGCTGAAGTTTATGGTATTCTAATTACAGTGGACCTGAACCTTTGGTGAGCTGGAGTAATTAAACTATTCGGTGGGAGCAAATCATTAGCCATAGGAGATGAATATGTTTTTCTAGGTTGCTGATTAGAGCACTGAAAGAGGAAATTTACTTAATAGTGCCTGGAAAAGTGAAGGGCATTTTATTTTCAGATAGTAGCTTGTTAAAAAAAAAAAAATCAAGCTGGATGCTGTTTTACTGTGATCATTTTTGTAATCACTTCAGTTTTACTGAATAAACCTGATTCATGTTATCAGCGTGGAAGGATGGTTTCAAAATAGGTGAGAACAAGTACAAAAAAAAAAATTAGTCGGGTGTGGTGGGGCACTCCTGTAGTCCCGGTTACTCGGGAGGCTGAGGCAGGAGAATCACTTGAACCCTGGAGGTGGAGCTTGCAGTGAGCCAAGATCATGCCACTGCACTCCAGCTTGGCAACAGAGTGAGACTCTGTCTCAATAATAATAATCTCATAGGATTACTCAAGAGCATTCATGGGCCATTCTGATGAAATTATGGAACCAGAGAGGGAGGAAACCTTGTCCTATAGTTAAAAGACAAAGAACTTCATGGTTGAGGAAGGAATTGCTCCTTCTCTTTATTTAAGATAGACATTGCTGCTGACAACTCTTCTTCCCACCAATCTGAATGATATGGGGATACAGGTCTCATTCTGCAAGAAGATGCAGCTGTATATGTGACTTGCTATCTGTAGCTATGAAGTCTTCTGGAGAAGCTATAATCCTATGTGAAATCAGAAATTTAAAAAAACACCAAAATTCCCAGTTTCCTTCTGGTAGCATTGAAAGTGTCCCGAGACAGTGGGTGCCATGGGGTTAGGAAAGGGCCATTCCCCCAGCAACACTTAATAAGCATATGACAGATTACGGGAGCAGCCACTGCAGACAAAGCCTGCTGCTAATATGATTCCATTAACTATTGAAAAGGAAGAGACTATGGTATTTGAACCACTGCCATTTGGTCTTGAAGAATATATCATTTGGTTGGCTTTTTAAATTCTATAGAATAATAGAATGTGCTTACAAGTTGGAAAGTTAATGTCAGCTAATTAAAAACATCAGTGGAAAGTCCCTCAAGTTTAAGATTTGTCCCCAAATCAAATAAAATATGAATCAGCTGTTGGTCCAAGGGATTCCAGGCACTGGTTTCTAGGCCCCTTGGGTGAGGCTTGCATTGGAATCATGGGGCAATTCACATTGAGCTTAATTACCTACTTACCTACACATGTTGGTGAAGAACATGGACTTGGGAGTCACATGGAACTGGATTCAAGATTGACATCTAAATTTGGGGATAAAAGTGCCTTCCTTACAGTGTTGCTGTGAGGAAACAACACAAGTGAATGCTAAATATGTAACAGTTGGAAGGCTCAGGCACTGATCAGTCATAGCAGGTGCCAGTCATGGGCTGCAGCAGGGTCCTGGAGGCCCCTCTGGGTTGCATTAGTTTCTGTATTTTGAGCCTGTCCAGCGAGTACCTGGGAACGAGCCAGGACTGCCAGAGGAGAGGAAAAGTCCTTGAGGGACTGAGTAACAACTGTTTACTAGCCAAAGCAGAGGATTTCAATACATATAATAGCATACAAGCTAGATAAACAGTCATGAGATTGAAAGAGATTAAGCTAGATAAAGTACTTAGCACAAAGCCTGGGACTTAGTAAGTGCTCAGTTAATGACCATTATTATCAGTACTGCTATTCCTCCTCCCCCTCCTCCTCCTCCTCCTCCTCCTCCTCCTCCTCCGTCTTATTCTTCTCCATTCTTGTGCTCCTCCTTGTCTCCTCCTCCTCTTCCTATTATATAATATAAGAACAAATATATGCCCTACAACCTAGAACAGATGGCTTGTTTTCTATCCTGTTTTGGACCACTCTTAAGACTAAACCAGTGGTCCCAAACATTCTCATGAATCTTGATGTCTCTGTGATGTTTTTAAAACCCTATATCAAAAGAAATATCTAACTGTTCTGTTTATTAAGTAGGAAGGTCCGAACAACCTAATGTTAACATTTGGAAAAAAACTAATACAAAGAAACTGAAAGGCAAAATCTTATTTTTATTTTAAATAGCCCCAATTACTTACTAATGGGATGTGTATAACAATTCAGCATCTCGTAACTTCTAAAACCTTGGAATTAGATTGGATAAACCCTCCTCCATTTCTTATTCCACAAATAATTTTTTTGTATTACCTAGTTTTTATCATTAAAAGCCTGCCTTTGCAGAGTTCCAATGCTATTGAAAGGAATGCAGCAAGACCCAATGTTGAAACCAAGAACTACCTTGCTATTAGTTCATGGGATATTTGAGAAATGTGGCTGTGTGCCACCCTAAAAAATGCAAACTGTCCATGGGATCTGTGACTTTGCTGCAGTATTCCATGATGCCTCTGCATACAATTTAGAGACCATAGGATTAAACAGATGGACTTTTGGAAATAGTAAATACTAATAGCTGGGGTCAGCTAAAAACTAATGCAGTCACAACTACAGGGATCTAGTGGGCATAAACTTCATATGATTATGTCTTGACTCTTGGACTTCTGGGACAAATGGTGGTTTGGGCTGACTGCCAGTGAGTTGCAGTCTGCCCAAGCTTATCTAATTTGTTGATTTTGAACTTTCAAGAGAAATGAGAACACCTTGAATGGAGAATAACAGCCTTTGCTTTCAGTCATTCTAATGGCCTTTATCTGCCTGCTGAAACTCAATTATGCACTCAGGGGAATATAGTATATTGTGCTAGTTTTTCATGAAGTTAATGTATGGATTATTGGATTAGCAAAGTTCATCCTTTTTTTCTTTTAAAAGTGATTTTTCCATCTCTGATCCATCACTGGATTTTCTGGATTTTGTTTAGATTTATATTTGGGGTGAGATGCTGGCTTATCTTCTGTTTTGGAGGGCAGAACACTGCTTCTGGTAGAATTACGGAATCTAGAACAAGAAAGAATTTTTAAGTTCACTTACCATGATCCTCTTATTTTGCTCATGAAGAGAGAGGCCAAGCAATTTGCCTAAGGACACTTTTCATTATGGGGCAAGACAAGTCTGGAACCTAGTTTTCAGCCTCCTACAAAAGTCTTCTAGTCGACAGTCTTTTTTACACAATGCTTGCTTAAAGGCCATATCATAAGGACCTTCTCTTCCATGCACACTTCAGAGGTCTCAGGGCATGTCATTATAAATTACCTCTCCACGATCCTGTCACAGCCTACTATTGAGTGAGCGCTGACCTCAACCCTATACACAGAGCAACCTCTGGTAATGTCGTGTAACATAACATTGAAATGCTACAAGGTTTGGGAGAGGGTCTTTCTAGAATTTGTAGTTTATTTTGGTCATTTTCTTGAGTCAGTGGTTCCTAATCTATTTAGAATTACAGACTTGTGAAATCATCTAAATGAAAGCTAATGACCTTGTCCTCTGAAAGGCACACACAGTTGCACAGTTTAGGGGGTTCTGTGTACTCTCTGGACTCCTGTCAACTCTGGATTAAGCACCTCTGCCATTAAATGTGAAAGCCTTTAAAATATTGTTTATAACACATAATTATTTTGCTCTGCTTTTATTGCTAATACATGTACATCCCAAGACTTTTAGCCTGTAATTTGGTTTACTTTTTGGATCTTTTCCCAGTAAAAGAAAGGGTAAAGATTATTAATAGTTTGTTTCCAAGATTATGAAAAATCACAGCCAAACTTTCTTTTGAAATGAGAGATAACCAGTCAGTGGTCTCCAAATCCAGGTGTCTTTTTTGGTGGTACAGGTGAGCTTTTAAAAATAGACAGCCATGTCCAATTCCAATCTAGGCCTCACCTGAAGAGTATGATCTAGGAAACATTTTTAACATATGACAGTTATCCTGATGCAGCAGTTGCTTGAACCCCGAAAATCCAAAATTGTCATTTTCTACAGGTGCTACTTGAAGGCTGCAGAGGTGGCAAAATTAGTGGCATAGCTGGAAATTTATTGTAAAACACCTGGCTTCCTTGATCAAATGTACTTTCTTTTGAAAAGCATTTGTATCAGGAAATAATACTGCCATGTAGAAAATTCTAGAGAGCAATAAAACAGTGTAACAATCAGTTCGGTCAAATGTTGACATGTTGCTATGTATGCTTCATGCTTCCAAAAAAGTATAGATATACCAGCTTATTTTGATTTATAGTCTCACTATTGTTCCTTAATTCCTGTGACTTCCTTCTGTGTTAACTTGTATTTTTCTGATAATATTTTTCAGTTCCTTTATTTTTAACCATTCTGTCTGGGTTGGTTATACTGGGTTTAGATATATCTAGTAAGCAATGCAGTGGTGTTGGTTTTCACTCTACTGTGATATTCTCTGTTTCCATTTTTCATTTGTTGTGAATCCTATAATATTTTAGTTTATTTCTATGATCTTATTTTATATTTCTCTTTGTGTTTTCTGTTTCCCTTCCTTATTTACCTCTTGTGTTGATCAGATTCTCAAGTTATTCCACCCTTCTTTCTTTGTATTTTTTTCTCATCTTTTTCCCTCCCTCCTTCCATCCCTCCCTCCCTTCTTTTTTTCCTTCCTTCCTTCCTTCCTTCTTTCCTTTCCTTTTCTTCCTTCCATTCATTAATTCATTTATTCATTCCTTCAGCAGTTGTCTTTAATTTTAAAAATACATGTAACATTAAAAAGTATAAAATTATTTAGTATTTCTAGCTTTCTCTTAAAAATATATCAACCTTAGCCACTGTTGTGCTGGTAAATGTTTACCTACCACTTTATAGAGGAGGGAAAAAGGTCCTGATTTGTTACATTTACTGATTTCCCTTGGGTAAATATTCCTACTATGGCTAATTCCAAGCTATAAATATGATGTCAATGAATGTAAAGTTGGGAAGTAATGCTCAATAGCACATCATCATAAGTATTCCAGATACTATAGGCAGAGATTACCCTCAAAAACACAGGAAATAGCTAAATGAAGCGATATAGCTAAATGAAGTAATATAACTGGAAAGTAATGGGTTTTGGGTATGTATTACCTTTGCTTCTCATATAATTTATTTAGTTCTAAATTGATATACTTGAATATTTAAATAATGGCTATGTTTGATAACTGGTTTGCAAAATTTTTAAAAAGCTGATTTTGTGACCTCATTTAAGAACACCACTGTCCTTAGACTGCTTTAACCAGTCACTCTGCATTGCTATCCCCACCCCAAATAGACACACAACAATCATTGTTATTTTGGCAGTTTTGACTTGCTTTATTTTAAATGTGTGTACACAAAATGTTAATTTCACAGATAATCATTAATTCACTTACTAATATATGTCAATTTCTGGCTTTATCCTTGTTCCTTAATTCCATGACTTCCTTTTATGTTAATTTGTTATTTTCCTGAAATACATTATTTAATAAATCTATTAGCAAAGGCATATAAGTGGTAAATTCGCTTTTTTCTACATGTCCAAAAATGCTTCAGTTTTGCCCTCTTTCTTGAGAAATAGCTCAGTTGTATAAAACCTGCTAAACTGAAAGTAATTTTCCCTCAGTACTTTCAAAATATTCATTCATTCCTTTGTTGCATTAATTATTACTGCAGAAGAGTCAGTTATCAATGTATCAGTATGATTGTCACGGTCATCTCTTTCTCTCTTCCTGTTAGCTTTAAGTTTCTCTTTCTCCCACCTCACTTCCTCAGTGTTCTGCAGTTTTGTTAAGATGCCTCTTGGCCTAGATCTATCCCTATTTATGCCACTGAATGCCCACAGTACTCAGGTCTATTTCTCATTTCTTCAGTTCCGGAAAATTCATTATTTCTTCAAATAATACTTCATCTTTTTTTTCTTTTTTTCATTTTCTTTTCACTTTCTGCAGCACTTAGTAGATGTAAATGGACTCTTGTCAATCTGTTCTTCATTTCTTGTATCTGATATCTTATGTAAGAAGACAAAACAAAACAAAACTCTCAAAAAAAATAGCCCCTCTTTGTCTTTATATGATTAATTTTGGGTAAAGTCCTCAGTTCTTTTTTCCTCAGTTCTTTTCTACTTCTTTCTTCAAGCATTTTTTGTTTAAGGTTTATCATGCTATTAATATTTTTTAAAATCAAATACCTCCCACTTCCCAGAATCTTAATTGTTTTTTTATAACCATGTACTTTTGTTCAGTATCTTTTTAAAAATAACTTTTTGTTCGCTTTAAATAGGTGTTATTTCTTCATTTAGCCAATGAATATTAAGGATTCTCAATATACAAATATGAAAGTTTTTGTCAGATGGCTCCATAAAATTAATTCCTGTAGCTTAGTTACTATGCTGAATATTTATTTTGTTAGCTACCTTTAGTTGCACTGAATTTCTTAATGTGCTTTGTAATTTTGATTTTGCAACTTATTGTAAGTGGGAGTTCTTATTGCTATATTTTTTGCTATGTTTTAACTTTTTTTTTCCCTTCTATGTGCACCCCTGTGTGTGTGTGTGTGTGTGTGTGTGTGTGTGAGTGACTGCTGCCTCCTACCCATGTGACTTTAACCTCTATGCTATCCCTACCGAAGTCTTCTCTTGCAGTTTCTGTGCTTCTATTCTTCAGCAATATTAGGGATCTCATAGATGTATCCACTGAACCAATAAATGACTCAATTCTATTATAGGCCATGGTGGCCAGCAGTATATTTGTGCTCGTTTTGTTTTAAGCCATCTTTATAGGGAAGACTAGCTAGTTTCAGCTCCTGGCTTTAAGCAGTAAGCCAAGCTCCAGTTTCCCTTCTCACATGTCCTTCACCCCTACGCACAATCTCATTTCAACACTTTAATTCCCATTTAGCCCCCCCACCCCCACCCCCAGCAGGGCTCCTAAACTCCATTGCTGCTGCCGTACTTGAAACTTAGTGGGCATATAGCTTCAGCACAGCACATAGCTTTGCATTATGTTCTTTTTGTGGTTCAAAGGATCCTCACCTTGGTTTTAAGTCTGATCATATCTTTTTGCATTTCTATTTTTATATTATCTATTGTTTGTACAAGATGGGACTTGTTAAGTAAACATTCTATTCTACCATGACATCTTCTGCTTTCAGAGGCTTAAAACCAAATGTAGGCAAGATTCAAACAGATTCCTAAGCATAATGTTAAGAAGCCTTTCTTTTATGTTTTTATAAAAATAGGGTCTTTCTGTTATTCAAAATAATATTTAAGCCTCATTACATGATCAGAGTAGTCTAGGCCCTTCTATTTTAAATAAAGATTTAGATGAGAAACACTGCAGGTGGCTTGAAGATAATATGCTATCATGTGATTGTCTCCTGGGGTGTTATTGTCTTCTCTGCTATCCTCCATGATATCCAAAGTCTTATGAAAGATTCTGTACACATCCAACATAGTATTGGTTGGCATACATTTTATTGGTTACTTTTGCCCAAAGCTGGTATATTGCCTAAAGCTAGTAACTGAAGTCTTGTAACATATGTCTAGTTATTTAGGTTACCTTGACCACTTTTATCTGCTGGCATTCCTAATACAGGGAGCTTTTCTTTTTTTTTAAATACCTTCTTTCTGCATATTTCCCTGAGTTCAAGTAATGGAATCATATCATTTTGCTTATTATGTTCATCATCATTTTGACCCTTATCTTCTGGCCAAAAGAGCAGGCATAAATGAAAAGTAGCATCTTCCATACAAATAAAAAATAATTTTAAAATACCATCCCATTACATTACAGCATGCAATGCACTTATATCGATAATCAGTGTATCTGAATGTCACACACATGAGGCTCCAAGAATGATACCACAGAACTTTTTCCAGCAATATCTATCTGTATATAATAATTGCCCACAAATATTAGTCTGCATTTTAAGAGAACAGAAACTAAGCATTTCATACTCTCAGAAAACACAAAAAGATTTGTCATATAGCCAGACCATAAAGATGTTCTTTCCAAAACTGAAGAATAGAAAGACTGCCTTGTCTTTGTCACTTTCAGAAAATTGGCCAAACTTGTCACATTCATGCAGAATCAAAACGATCCTTCTTTGGACCTGTGTGTGTGTGTGTGTGTGTGTGTGTGTGTGTGTGTGTGTGTCCTGGGGAGGAAGTATGTGTACCTTTTTTCTTCCTGAAGAGGAGCTATATGTTTAAATGGAGCAAAAGAGATAATTGTTATGAAGCACACTGATAGAACCTGGGATTTGACTCCTGCTATGCTGTAATTTCACTAGACAGTACATTCTTTGAGGATGAGTCTCTTACAGTATCACCTAGAACATAGCATATTTTCAGGCACTTCCATTGTTGTTTGTGGTTCCATTTCTCATGTACTTTGGCCCACACTAATCCTTCCATTGGAATTATTAGCACCATGCAGAGCATTCGATAAGCCATTCAGCCTGTGTGAAGCCTCTCCTATGTACATGTCTAGTGCTCTATATATTAAATATTTCTACCGTTTTGTATTTTAAGCTCAGGAACTTTTTCCCCCTTACCATTGGACTATGAACATCCTGAAAGAAGAGCCTGAACCTTTTAGCTCTATGTAGTACCTGGACTAAGTGCCAAATACATGTTTGTAAATTAAAGTATTTACTACTTCTCTGAGGGGTCTTAAAAAAAAAAACGGGGCTTTCTATTATTATTGTGGTTTTCAGTTCAAACCTAACATGTAGGAGACACAACAATGTCCCTGTTTACATGTGTCAAAATCTCAGTAGTTTCACATAATAAAAGCAGAATTCTCCTTAATGTCTTGGTTCCCATGCAGTCAGTCAGAACTAAGATTACTTGGTCATGTGGCCCTGTCATCTTCTGGAGCTTCATTCCCTTCTATATTCAGCCAGTGTGTGGGAAATGAAGGAGGATGTGAAAGTCTGAAGTTTCACATATAACTTCAACCATATTTTATCAGACAGAACTGAGTCCAATGACTCCGGCTTAGTTGGAAGGAGGCTTGAAAATATAGTCTAGTTATGAGCTAGGAGAAAATAAAATGAAGTCGAGTTAACCCAGGCTTGCACCTGCTACACTGATGTCTAAGGAAGTCTAGAATCTGGTCAAGCCTGTCATACAACGGCTCGTATGTTGCAAACATTTTTAAAAATCACAATAGATTGGCCATTAACTACTTGGAACTTAATTGTAATTATATCCTAGGATTTTCATTTGCTATACTTTGTTGATATGAACAGAAGTTGGTAGAGATATTTAATTGACAAAAGAATTTTTTTAATTTGAGAAGTAGCTTTGTACATTGGTGACAAAATAAGACATTTCTAAAAAGATTGTGATGCAGAAAAATATTTTTAAGGAGCAGATGAACTTACCTACCTGAGTCCACACCTTAGCAAATAAAACTTATTTATCAGAGTTTGTTTTCTCCAGTTTTAGTCACATGGATATTTATAAGTCTCTCATACTAGAAATAATTTGAGGGAAATGACATCATTTATTTTTCATTAAGTGCATCTTTTCTTGTAGGATTCATTTCTTCTCCATCACTAATCTTTAAACTACTAACTGGTCTGAGATGTGTTTTTTTTAAATGAAACAAACCAAATAGGCTCAATTAACTTACATTAACTAGAGGCAATTCAAATGTTTTTCTTTTTTTATTGTAAGCAAATCTGCTTTAGCAATTCCTAAGAAATGACCAATTTAGCGCTTGCTTTGAAGTATGTTTACATACGAGTTTCAATATAAAGATGACTATTCCTTAAGTTTTGTGTATGGTAAATAATGAAATTGAATTTTCTTTGGAATACTCTATTTATTGAGTTCCAAAGAAAGGAGTCATTATTTTGTAAATAAGATATGCACCTCCATTTTACAGGTTTTCCCTGATTTTGCAAGCCTGAGTAGTCAACTGAAAGGGTTCATTCAAATCAAAGATATAAGACATACTATATAATGTGAAGTATAATTTTTTTTCTAAACTTACATCTACCACCGAGAACTTTATAAGTAGAGATTTAAGAGGGCAGGCTTGGGGACTGACTGGCCTCCTATAGTTCCTCCTAAACCTGAAAGATTATTATATCAAAAGTCAGCATTTCATTGCCCCCCATATCCATAAAGAAAATTAAAATCATATGCTGCACAGTAAGCTTAAACCATTCAGAATGCTCATAAACATATTTAAAGCCAAAATTACAGCTGTTTCTCAACTCTCGGTACCACGTATAGCTCTAGATGCGGTTCTTATGTTGCTGTGCACATACTGTAACAGTAATTACTGTATTTTAAGCACTATGCCATTCCACAAGAACAAGTTTTTGTGGTGATACAGCAACCTGGTGACAAAAAGTCCCTCCTGAACCACATAACCACCTTCACAAGGTAAACACTGTGTTCTTAATGTTCTTCTAGAGCCTTGTCTTCTTTTGCTTAGGAAAGGAGATAACAGGTTTTCTCAAATATGCAACCAAAGAAAGCATTTCGTCAAACATGCACCGTCCAGTGACCTACTGACAGCTTTTTCTTTCTGTATTTTTAATGCAATTTTACAGTTGGAATTTAGTTGATTGCATACAAGTTTGACTGAAGGACTAACTGGTTCCACTGGCAGTTCCAAACTTGTGTGAGCACCTTTTCTTGCCACTGTGCTCTGAAATAAGGATGAATCAACAGTCAAACATGAACTTTAATTAACTTCCACTAGAACATACCATATGTTATACAGAGAAGTAGGAAGTGTGAAATCCTTTGCAAAATGAAAATTTCTCAGAATCTGACAAAGTGGGAGCAAATTTATTATTTTATCCTCATTATTATTATTTTGTGTTTTTCACCCTTACTCTTGGAGTTTGGTAAGTGATTAGGTTAACAAGTCTTCTGTGAGGAACATAAGTGTATATTGAAGTGATGATGGATCATACATTATGAGATGGCACGTGCAGTGAGAAAGTACTTGCCATAACTTTGCAGTACTCTGTTCACTTGATCCCAACTCTATTTACAGGACCATCTAATGAGTAGGATGTCTAGTAGGAAAGGAGCTTACAGGTATGTTATGGTGTCCCCTGGCAGAATGGTAAAGTGCATGTCTAAGTTTGCTGGTGTGGATGGTTATGGTTAGAGTAACACTTGGTAGCTCAAGGTGTAATGGTTTGGACTAAGGACAATCCTTTAGTAATATTTTTGCAAAGATTCTTCTTAGTTTACATCCTAACCCACTGAATTATAACAAACAAATAAAGCTCACTGTCTACTAAGTCGGCAAATTAGATGTTAGCCACTAGGAATTCTGTCCCTTTGGGGAGCAAAATAAACGTAAGTTATTCATTTATATATTTACTTGTATTCTCAAGAAAGGTCCTGAGGATGAACCCTGCTGAAAGCCTCTGCTGTGCAACTTCCATGTGTACTTCTAAGGAGCCTAGAAAGAGACAAAGTCAGATTGGGCCTGGTATTCAGAACATTCCAGCAGAACCATTAGCTAGGATAGAGAAATTTGCTAAAGACCTCAACTTTGGGGTTTTCCCTTTGGCTCATAGAGAAAAATCTTTGTTCTCCCAGTACAATTCTTCCTAGAAAGAGGACAATACTGTGCTTTTAAGCAGAGGATACTTATCTTCAGGCAAAATCTTTCACAGACTCCTTTTACATAAAATCAATAAAAGTAGAGTTGCTTTGGCTGAAGAAGGAGGTCAGAAGGACAGAACCACCCTCCGATTCAAGCTCGGTGTCTGGTTTTTCCCAAGTTTCCTCTCTGTGGAAACCTCACAGGAAACTTACAGCTCCTCTTAACAGTCTGAAAATTATTGGCTCGAGACAACTCAGACCACTTGAGACTCATTTCTCTTGACCTGAGGAAAAGTCGCTCTTTACTATCTATTTTGTCTGATAGAGTAAAGGAGGATATTGGAAATTCCAAGCTTGAATGTGCAGGTATTATATAGATTCCCCTAAAAACAGTAAAATTTCTGTTTATATATAACAATAACTATCAACACACATATATTTCCAAATACGGGAAAGAAAACTATGAATACACATATGTGTATGTTTACAGTTATGCTTATGCAGAACAAGTAGATGTTTATGCTGCATGATTGGAAAAAACTTTCCCAGACAAAATATACTTCTAGCTGGCCCTGTTACATGTGTAGAGTCTCCCATTACCTATTCTTTTGGGTAATGGGAATTGTTGAAGAAGAAACAGCATCTGGGGAGCGGCATATATTCTGCCGTTATTGGCCATTAATAGTTTACTTTCAGTCAGTCCTCCAGAGAGGAGGACTGGGGAATGGATTGAAATATAGGACAGATGAAATTCAAAGAAAATAGAAAATATAGAGAAGTTGTTAAATTGGGGGGGGGCATTATTTTAGCTGAATTTTGAAGTAAAAGGTTCTAACCAATTGCAGTGTGGCACAGGTTTATCCAAGAGAGTTAGATATTTAAAGATAAGAACTGTACTGAAAGGAGGATAGGGTTGCTAAGAAAATCTTTGTTGCTTTTACAATTTTTTTAACCACTTAAGAGTTTGTGTGAATATAATCTGTATGTAAAATTAGTAACCAATTGGCATTTGCATTTGAAAGTTAGTAAGAGGGAGATTGACTTGATGGCTTGAATCATACTCAAAATTTTCCAGTGCTGTTGATGCACTCCCGCATGAATCTTTTCACTTTTAACCTCTTTACTTCTTGCTGGACTATCTAGGTTCTGTTTCTTAAAAATCAACTTAGGAAAGTGTCCCTAATATGCTGTTGACTGATCCATGAACAATACTAGGAAATAATCTGTTTAATTGTATGTCTTATAATATTCCTCTGTTCAAAAAGCACTTTATTGCACTTAAGAAACCTATAGGATAGATGAATGGGCTAGCTAATGAGGGGCAGGGTAGGGTGTGTGGTGGGGTTGAAGGCAGTGAGTCCTTCTCTAATACTAAGCAGCTGGATAACAAAAAGAGGGTTTAAAAGGGGTCTGCTCTGCATCCAATGGGCAGTCAGTTAACTATTACAGTTTTGGCTATGGGGTTACTAAAACCGAAAGGTAAACAACTCATATCGGGTAAGTTTTATCTGCATACTTGAAATATGAATCTTCCATAAGGATTCACAGATGAAGATGAAAATAAATAATAAATAAATAAAAATAAAGCCAGATGAGAAAGAAGCCTAAAATGATAAATTGCAAAGTTTTAAATGGCCATTAAAGCTGAGCTATCAAATGGCTACCAAATGAAGTTTCATTTCTCATTTTATTTATAAACATTCATAAAAAATTGCAAGCAGAAAAAAGGGAAAATCCTTGAACTCATGTGAAAGACATTTTGTGCCGCATATGTTGAATTACTATTAAGTATTCACCTGTCTTAAATGGGCTCTTTCTCCAGCCTCTGCATCATACATCTTAATGTCAGTAACATCTGCAACTGAATGGTAATGTGGATCAGTGAAGATAATCACGAGTTAATAAGAGCTTCAAATCGTGCTTTGGCTAGTGTACACCCTTTCATGTATTTTTTTGGATAATTTACCAATACAATTTTATTAAATGCTTCTACTTGACCAAAAAATGCTTGTGTATAAAATTAGCTGTGAATCTGAATTTTTCAAAATGACTAGCACAGTGGTTGTTTTGCTTCATGCAGTCCTTACCTGTTCGCTTTCTTTGGAGCTTAGATTTCAGAAGTAATCATTTAAAGATCATTCTTGGTTTCAATTTGTGTACACCAGTGTTGAGGATGTAACCTTCCTCTTTTTTACTAAGTCTATGCACCACAAAGATGAAAAGATAAAAGGTGAAAAATCTATGTTCTTTGCTCCATTGATAAATCTCAAGTGCATTGGGTCTTGTGGGGACACATTGACCTTTACTATTTCTGTTTTTGTTGCTCTTTATTTATTTTGCTGCAGAATGCGATTGGTCATGAAAAATAACCCAGGGGCGATGTGGTGGGTAGTGGAGAGGAGGAGGAGGAGGAGGAGTGACCTGGTTTTGATTAGTTAATTCAGATTAGGGAGTAAATTCTGATTTCACAGCTGCTGTTCAGGTTCAATGGCACTACCAATTTTTCCATTTCCAGTTTTCATATATAAAGCTGACAGTTTCCTCAGCTAGAACCCTTTTTTAATGCTCCTCTTTGGCAGAGGCTCTACCTTTACCCCCATGATTTTCAGTAGCCTTCCTCCCCGATGCAGCTTTGCCAGAGCTACTCAGTCATGAGCTTCAAATCTCCTGTAATTCCAGTCCTAGCAGGCCCTTAAAAATGTAGCAATGCACAGATGTGCAGTGAAAATTTTAAAATGTGCACTTTCTTTTAGGAATATGAACACTGAATATCACATAAACCTCTGATGTTCCCCTTGCCACCTTCTAGAGCTTAGCTAACCCTTCCTTCTGTGTTTATATTCATGGCTCTTAGGTACATGGTCGTCCGGCTTTTAGTTCGCACGCTTTCCCATCTCTTTTCTTCTATGCCAAATAGCTTACTGGTTTTATGATGTGAGCAGGGGCCAGTGAGGGAATAGTTTGAGTCCTCAAGCTCCATTTCCAGTCATGGCCTGGGTTGAGTTTTAATATAGACCTTAGTTAGAGACAAAGTCTTGTTCTTCACAAAGCTCCCTTTTACAGTTCATATAAAGAAATGATAAACATCAAAAGATCAACAGTTTCCCAAAGAAGCCAATATATAATAGTTATGCCCAGGAGCACTGTTATAACTGAAAACCTTAAAATGAGCATTGAATTGTAGCTTTGTTCCATTTTGTTTTTCCTCCCTATAATAGAGTTCCTTTAAAAGAAAGAGGAATAAAAAGAGGGAGGGAAGTTAGAGAATTGAGACTGGAATGAGTCTGATCATTTAGATGTAATGAAGCAAAGAAACAATTCTCAGTTCTGGAGGCTTTTTGTTGTTGTTCTTGGGGGTGGGTATGGATATACTGAAAAATATCTTCTTGCAATCCAGTTGCAAAATAAGTCCTGCCCTTTGAGTCTGCATTAACTTAACCAGGTGAAGTGAGTATTTTGCGGGTATGTGTGTGGTGGGTCAGTGAAAACGCCCTCCTAGGGGAATTCACATCCTTTGAAATTATAAGAAGTAACGAATCTAATATTTTTCTCTTGTTAAAGGAAAAGCATTTGGGGTGTGTGTGCATTGTCCTCATTACAGAGTATTTATGAAATTAGGATTTCTCCTATTTTAAAGATGGGCCATCGTCCTTCCAATTGTGTGAAATCTTCATGTATTTCAGGGTTGTTGGGCCTTTAAAATGCCATTTCTTTTAAGAGCCTCAGTAAAGTGAAGGATTCTGACAATGACACTGGGTTAAATAATGCACTGGTAGCAGACGAGTTAATAGGCACAAAGCAGGGCTGAGTGCATTTGCATTGTTCAGTGTCTGGCTTAGCTATGAACTACAGGAAAGGGTTTCTACATACAGGTCAGCTGGGTAAGCTACATGTCATTGTCCAGAAGTGGTCATTGCTTCCAGGTTGGCGGGTACATATGTGAGTTGTTTGACTGTTTGTTACATAAAGTGTCTGTGAATTAGTAGATTGTCTATCTGGGGTTTCGAGTTAATCCATGATTAAACTGATCAGAGCTTTAAAACCCTGGATAAAAAGCACTGTTATGTTGCAGTAGTCAAAACAAAGAAGTCAGATGAGGACTGTTTTGCAGAAAATTCAAGCTAATGTTTTTCTATGTGCCTACAGCGCAAAGCCAAAAAGATAATACAAACCCAAACAGATCAACCTGTTGTCATCATGGGTGGAAAAAAAGGGGTATCCGTTCAGTGTTTAAGACTGGACTGGAAAGCAGGAGAGGCAGTTCTAGTTCCAGTTTCAGTGCCTCCCTTTTTATAGGGGCCTCCCTCAAAGGGCCACAGGCCAGCAGGAAAGCAAGTCATTTTGGGGTTTTGAGCCTTCTGTTTGTCTGTCTACCTGTGAAATGGGGATGACAATACCCCTTGTCATTCTGCTTCTCATTGGGTCATTTGGATAGATGGATGAGACAATGAGTGTGAATCAGCTTTGAGTTCTTCAGTGGAAAGGTGCTCTAGAAATCCAAACTTACATGTATTGTTTCAGAGTCTCAGCCCTCTGCCATGATATGGATGGCTGTCAGCAAGCCACAACACCTTCCCACACACTGAAACTGCGCATCCTCTAACTTGCCTGAAAGGCAACATTTAGCATCATTGTGGAGACCCACTTTAGGTATTGACACCTTGAAGTAAGATCCACTTAAGTGCAAGGTAAAAAATGGCCCTTTTTCCACATATCCTAAGTCTTCCACTTGTACAAATGAAAATAAGGAGATTTATGAAACGGCAATGCAAATCTACACGCTAATCAACAGAGTTTAGAAAAAAATCAGCCAGGAGCCCTGAACATGGCCAGTGGCAAGTGTACTGTTTCAGCCTGCGAGAGATAAAGTACACTGGTGCATATCGGTTAGTCTAATTTATTCAGTCTTTGCCATATCACAACCTTGTGTTTGATTTTCTTATAAACTAATAATTTCTTGAATGAATTAATACTGCTACAGCCACTAGTACCTCTACCTTGTAGAAGTTTTTTATTGTTGTGTATGCAACTAAATTGAAATATCTTTCACTTGAAATATTGACTTTAATATCTCATTTGAAAAATTCATGAAGCCTTTGATGTTAAATCCATACTCAATTTAGCCAAATGCCATTAGAATATGCAATACGCCTGAATACAGAGAGCATTATTGTCTGTGTTTCTGCAGAAGAATTACATTTTATGACTGTAACGTCAGGATCTTTTTTGGATTTGTGCATGAGGAAAAGAAAGGAAAAGGCAGCACATTAGAGGCAAAATGAAAAGTGGTATTGATTAGGCTCTCATTTACCCACTCTCTGCTTCATTCCCTAAATGCATGGAAATAAGGGTTGTGCCACTGCAACTAACAATGCTCTATAATGAATGGAACAATCTTTAGAAAATTAGTGTGAGCATGTATGATAGTGCACAGATGTTGCTCCGAGTAACTGTCATGCATTTCTTTTACATCTCCATTTACATAAGTCTCTTTATTTCCTAATAGTATCATAATAGAAACATGACAATAGTTAATGATTTCATAAAACACGTAATGTAAAGACTGTCAGAAAGGTAGAACGTTAATTGAAACCTATAGCTATACTGCATTAGAATTACATTTTCTAAATGAGTCATGTTAAAAATATCCTTCTTGAACCATGAAAGACAAAGACAGGTATTTTTTAAAAAAAACAAAAACAAAGCAACAACCACAAAACAGAACTCAAGCTTTCAGCAAATTAAAAATTTTTCCCCTAGTAAAACACAGACCAACAAATATTGCCAAATCCACTGCATGCTAATAGAATGTTTTTTGCCTTTAGTAATTTATGGGCACTTTCCCCCCAACTATCGATCACATTTTAAAAAGTAAACTGCATTAACATTTTAGAGTATAATGGCTCCAGAAAATGTTTGATTTTTATCACTACTAAAACATCATCATGGTGTGTGCTTTCGTGTTAGCTGGTGCAGGAAAGGATACATCTTTTTGAGTGACAGGGCTGTCGGCACCATCCATGTTTATACAGGTATTTCATGGTGCCATGAAGAAAAGAGCTGAAGGGTCTTGCGACGAACAAGCCACACTGTTTTTTTTGAATACAAGAAATACATTTATAAAACGAGGAAGGAAAAGGAATGGAGCAGAGAAAAGACAGGAAATGGCAAGTTCCTTACTCAGTGAGATAACTGACTAGCTAGAAGACTAAAAGATCCTTTTGAGAGTCTTTGATGCAGTCGTTGAGCTCCTGGATGTTAGGCCCTGGGCTGCTGCCTGCTCTGTAGCACCATCTGCTGGTCAATCTGCAGTCTCTGTCAGCCTGGGTGGGGACATGAAACTGCTCTGCTCAAGACAAAGGTCACTGCTGACTTCTGTGTTAACATACAGCATGTGAATTGCAATTTACTCTACATCGGTAGAGGGGAGGAACTATAATTATGTTACAGAAGGCTAGTAGGAATGGGGCTGGTTATACAGAATTTAACAAAGTGGTTACTCACAACATCTTTTTAAAGAAGGAAAGAAAGCAAAGCCCTTTTTCTCATGGAGTGGAAAGTAAAAGAATCCCATGGATTTTTAGCACAAGACTAAACCATCTGTGCAAGAAAATTTATTCTCACCTTGATCCTTCAACATCTTGTGTATCTCCTATTCTATTAAATTAAGGCATTACTGAAATATGTTTAAAATTGAGCACCATCCATCATAGAGATTGAGTTAGAATATCTACATAATATTTACACATCTCAACAGGAAAAGTAATTTTTCTTTTCAGTAGTTATCATTTTTGAAAACCCAGGTTGACTTGTAAGCCACCGTCTGTCTCATCCCTTACAAAGCATTTCCTCAGCTGATGCATTTCACTGATTTGATCTCACTGATATGGTAATAAAATCATTGGTCACTCAGACACAGAGCTGGTAGCCATGTGTTGAATCACCTGCTGTTAATTCAGATAGAGGTATACAGATGGGACTCAGGGACCCAAATGTGTTAATCTGAGAAATCCCTCGGCAATATCCCATGGATTACAATATTGCTGAAATATCCGGTATATTACTGTAAGTTAAATACTTCTAGAATTAATTATTAAAAGTGTATTTACCAAGGTTTAGCAACTATTTAATATGTGTTGCTTCCCAATGGGAGATTAGCCTATCTAAGGGCTGTGGAATCCTGGGGCCTTTGGAATTTATTTAACAAATGATAAGCAGCTGATTAAAAATAAATTAAATGCTAGTTAAAAGTATTTAAGGAGCTCATTTAAAGTGTTTCATTAGTAAGGAGTTTCCCCATCCCATCTTTATTGTTTTAGAATTATTAACCTTATATATTGGTGTAGAAAACAAGATGGCTGCCAGGGAAGAACTATATGAATAACCATATTTCTTAACTACATTTTTTCCCCTCTTCTGACAGTTTTATTTTTTAAGGTGATTTGGAATTTTTTTTTTTTTTTTTTTTTTTGAGACAAGAGTTTCACTCTGTCGCCCAGGCTGGAGTTCAGTGGTCCCATCACAGCTCACTGTACCCTGGACCTCCTGGGCTCAGCAGTCCTCCCCTCTCAGCCTCCTAAGTAGCTGGGATAACAGGTGTGTACCACCATGCCCAGCAAATTTTTTTAAAATTATTTTTGGTAGAGACAGGGTTTCACCATGTTGGCCAGGCTGGTCTCAAACTCCTGGCCTCAAGTGATCCATCCGCCTCAACCTCCTAAAGTGTTGGGATTACAGGCGTGAACCACTGTGCAAGTCCCTTAATGATTTTTTTTTAACCTTACAAAAATAGATATCTTAATGCAACGGAAACTTGGAAAAAAATTTGGATAATAGGTTTCCCAGTTACAGGCCATTATAGGATTCACTTAAACACATTTTCTGTATTCATCTTGAAATACATATGTTAGTATCCCTGCCTATTTTTCAATTTTTTTTTTCTAGAGCTAGAGTTTACATAGTTAGTGCAAGGAAAAAACTCATTCTGTCTTTTATTCATTCACAGAAAAAAAAGTAAATCATAATTTATGACAAAATGATGTGAATTCTTCTTTCAGGGGCATTGAGTGCCTGTTATTGTTATTTCCTAGCCATTATATTAGACTCATTCACATACGTTCTTTTTAAATTCAGTTTTCAAGGAATTGTCACACTTACAACTTCGTACGCATAGTATACACAATGCCAGTCTGTTTGAGCTTGAATCAGAAAAGTTCAAGAGCTCAGACCAACACTAATCTTTTCTTATGTGGAGCTTTCAGAGAAAACAGAATTATTTTGAAGCAAGCTTAGAAAAGCAATGGGAATTTTATGTCAAAACCAACCTGAAGACATGCTTAAAGATGGAACTGTAGGTTTTAATACTTAAATTATGTTTTATGTACTTGAAATCAATATCTTTGTATCCTTGTATCAAAACCAACCTAAAAACACATTTAAAGATGGAACTCTATGTTTTAATACTTAAATTACGTTTCATGTGCTTGAAATCAATATATTTGTATCTAAGCTGTTTTTCTTTTTTTTTTTAAGTTTAAATTCCTTGTGACTAAGTTCTCAGTCTTTATGTGATTAAAAAAGACATCCTGACTCAGGGCACTATGCTTAATACAAACTAGTTATGAGTAAAGATGCCTTTGAACATGGAGCTTATTCATGTTGATGTCTAAGTGCTGTGAATTTGGAGGAAGGATTTGTTAGGTGAGGACTGAGTGGGAGTGGGGAGATGGGACATAGTATAGAGGCCAGGCTTTGAATGAAGAGAAGTGCTGGCTTTCATAAGGAGGCACTGACTCCTCCTTGTTATTCATCAGCATAGTCACAGCAGAGAAGGTTGCTGGGCTGACAGAGGTATGTTTTTAGATGTCTGGGAGGACCAGGTAACAAATTAGAACTATCCAGGTACACATCTTATGAAAAAATACAGCAGATATACTAGATTTATTTAGACAGGAATTCGTGCTTTTGGCCAAATATAGACCAAACAGCAAATGGTGATCTGAAATAGCAGCTAGGACTTTTGGTGACAGAAATCTCTTCCAGAACCAAATCCTGGATAGATAAAGTGCCTGTGAATAGGAGAACCTGATCACAATACAGAGTCCGAGATTGACTTGTGTGGCTTGTGGTTAAGAGCTGAAAGTCAATGATAATACTTGAGTCAGTTTATCTTAAGAATCAGGGATAATCAACCTAAGAGACAAAAGGAGTTGCCATCTTCATTTATCAACCAGATCTTGGAACTGGAGGACACAGCCTCTTATGGTTCTTGTATGAGGCAACTCCAAAGGAAAATGTAGCATTTTCACAAATCCTGAGGATAAATTATATAAAGTGAAGCTCCCATAGTTAATATGGGTAGATTTACCTCTATTGGAAGAGTGAATAAAACCAAGTGAAAAGTAGAATGTGTCTTGGCTGTGCTTGTTGGCCATGGCCACTGGTCAGGCAGCAGCTGTGGTCTTTATGTTACTAGGAAAGGCTTTGAAACCTCTCCTGGATCACCTCCCACCCTCATGGCTCCCTGAGTAGTGCCGATAACAACTAGCCAAGTAACTGATGCTGCTGCTGAAATTACCTCTTTGGTCTCGCACAGAGCCATCCTCAATCCATGGAGAACAGCCAGCATGTCTGGAGAGATGGCAAGTTATGGACTGAATGCATCCCATTGTACATTGGGGTTGCATTGGTTCACAGGAGACCTTCCAGTAGGAAGAATGTCTAATCATATTTTATGCTGCCAGGCAGTATTGGTAAATGCTGGGCAGTGTTGTCTGGAGGTGGGACTCTTAGAAGTTGTCTTTTGTACTACAGTTATCACATAACTGTGATAATGAATTTGGTTGGTGCGTTTCCTTATTCATTCTCATTTTCTCTCTCTCTCTCTCTTTGTGCTACAGAAGTGTTTTGGTTTATGACAGCTGAAGACCCTGATACCAAGTACCTCACTGCAGTAACTATAGATATATACCTATAATTATAATGTTCATGTCTAGGATTGTGAGAAAAACCACACGTGCTGAGTATATGTTCAGGGCATTTAACTCATAGTGGGACTATTCCTTATTAAAGCCTTTTCTAATAATGAAAGAAAAACCCCTTTTTGGTGCATTGGCATCAGAGCCAATCCATTTCCATTTCCTGAAGCTAAGAAGAAGAAAACTGATTATTTTCTGAAACAGAAGATGTTTGTCTTACACCATTGAAAAATGTGGAATTTGGCTTAAAGGATACAGTGTTCTGATCGAGACTCACATCTCTTAGTACTCTATACTTAGTCCATTGCTTGAGAAAGGAAGGATGAAAAGGGATGCTCAGTGAGCACAGTCCATAATATTGGAGTGTTGGAATATTATATATATAGGTCATTGAGAAAACATTAAATAATTACTGATGATAGCTAACATTTTGAGTTTTTTCTATGGTGCTTGGCATAGTACTAAGTTTTGCATACGTTACCTAATTTATTTCTCCTAACCATCTATGAAGTAGATACTGTTATTTCTACATCTTTTTCAGATGAATAAACCCAATGCTTAGAGTGGTTAAGGAAATTGCCTCAGTTTGTTCAGCTGATAAGTTACAGAGCTGCTTCTGACTTTAGATTTATTTGATTCCAGGGCTCAGTTTCTTCACTTTGAGTATTTATGTAATGAGAAGATCATTATATGGAATGTTAATGCTATAGGGAATTGAAGGCAATAGGGTCAAAAAGTATTATAAACTATATTTAAGACTTCCAAAGATATGAAGATATGTGACAGTTATGTACTACCCACTTCCCCAATCTAAGATACAAAGCTTACCTACTGATAGAGCGTACCCCTCTCTGACGGTTTCATCCTACCTACCCTCTGGGAAGTAACTGTGATAATGAATTTGGTTGGTGCATTTCCTTATACTCTCTCTCTTTCTGTGTGTATACTTAAAGAATGTACCTTACTTTCTGCATTGCTTTTGATTAGGTTCTGATGTGGGAATTTTTTTGGAAGTTGAAAAGAAGGAGCCTAGAGAGAAAATGGAAATCATACAACTCATCTCTTATGAGAGCTTTATGTTGTGCAACATAAAGCTTGTTTAAAAGAATTGGGGTACCTTCCTCAGGACTGTGTGAAAGATCTAAGCAATTTTGCCAGCATATTTTCAGAGAACACACAGTCCTTGAAATGCTAACCCTTTCCCGTGACCAGGGCAGAATGGAATTTGCCCTCTTGTCTGCACTGTGTAACTGTCAGCATGGCTCATTTTCTTTGATCCTGTGTTTTCTGGCATTTGGACAATGTACCCCAAGAAGTTAAAATCATCATCCTTGCTTGGCGCTCTGTGGCAGCTGCCTGCCTGGTGGCTTATGGTAGTTCCGTGAAACGTGTGGGCAGAGGAACAGAAGGGCTGAGGAAGGAATAGAGTGACTGGAATAGCATTCGCCGGCAGAATGTTTGTAGCTGAAGGTGGAGCATATCCAGAGGACACTGTTAGGAATATTTTAAAATCACAGGTGCACTTCTGCTCCCTGCAATTTAAAGGTGCACAGCAAATGCAATTTGTATAATTCTCACAAAGTGGCTAGATGGCTTTCTTATTTTAAATTGGAGTTCTTGTGGGCCCTCCGTAGGCAAAGGGAAGGTA
The DNA here is from genome assembly GCF_001604975.1 of Cebus imitator. Classification (NCBI taxonomy): domain Eukaryota; kingdom Metazoa; phylum Chordata; class Mammalia; order Primates; family Cebidae; genus Cebus; species Cebus imitator. The sequence goes on from NW_016107601.1 coordinate 1,940,108, forward strand.
AGCCAGGTCTCCTTCCTGCGAGAATGAATGAGTGTAAAGCAACTCTGTTTCCCTAGCACCTGGAAAGAGCCTGTAGAAACTCAAGAAGGGTTTTTTGAAGAAATGAATAAATAGAAATGTCATGTTTTCCCACTTGAGGCTAACTCAGTTGTGCAAAAATTTTTACTCATGCCTGTTAACCCCACCACAGGTACTTGGTTCAGCTGTGAGGCAGGACATGATCGCTTCACACATAGATGGATTCTGAGCTACTTTCAGAGGTGAAAGAAAAGAACTTCCTGTGCCCATGCTTTTCATTAATTTACTCAAATCTGAAATGCCACTTAAGGAATGTTTTTAAAGGAACAGAAGAAAGGAATAAAAAGGAACCTCCTAAAAAAAGTGGTCCAAAGTTTTAAAATTATGTATCATATTTGTAAACTTTTTTGAGTACTTATCTACAAATATGCTCATTTATTGATTTATATATTATCTATTTGCTATTGCATAAATATGTTAATAACTAATAGAACTTTTAAACATTTAAAACATTTTAAAAAGGAGACAAACCTGAAATAAAAATATTTAATTTATGAGGGTACAGAACCTTTTGCTTTCACAAAAATTATTATGATGAGTATGATTAGTTATAATTCAGACTGTTTTATCATCTTGGTTTAATATTTTGTGACATGACTTGTGAGTCTAAATTCAGCTTATTTAAAAATTTTGTTTTAATGGCTGTTGTAGCTAAAAATGATATTTTATCAAAGTATATGGGTATCATGTAAAAAGGCATTGTGGCTACATTTATGAATCTGTGGTACCAAGATTTGGGTCTCCTCTATCACTATGAGGCATGTGTGGTGGCTCCTTGGAAAGCTAATGCCCATCTTCCCTGGTGTCAGTCAGTTGTCTTTGCAAACTAATTACAAGTTATACATTCTTATAGTTTTTCAACCGATGAATTTAAATCCCTCTAAGAATTTTGATCTGGAAGGTTTTCAAACAGGTTATAATATTCTGTTTTCAAGTGGTTAAGAAGTATGAAGACGTGGTGACACATCATTTTTAGTAGCAAAATCATTTTTACAATGGAAATGATTCTTAATACCAATTTAAAAATATTCTTTCCATAATCCAAGTTTTAGTTTTAAATACAATGTTTCTCATCCATGATTGAAACATTAAGTTAAACCTTAAAGGCCAGCTTAAGTACATAAGTCAGTTAATATATGCCCCTTGTCTTTTTGCAAAAGAAAATGCACACTTAAATGTCACAAAATTTTTCTACTTCTTGTTTATGAGATAAACACCTAACCACTGTGATACAAAAGATCTTTGTGACCCTTCTTTATCTCATTTACGAGAATTGTAAACATTTGACTCTATTTTATAAAGGCTTTGTGGTTGTCATCATTGTCGTTATTCCGAAAGGACTTTGGCACTTTAGCTTCAACTTCTTTGCCTATGAATGATGCCAATGAGGAGGTTTCGGACACAGATTTTGAAATCTTCTTATTCATGTTGTGTGGTTTATTTTAGTTACAAGTTGGTAGCATAATACATGAATCCAGTAAGCTGTGAGCAGCCTGATGGCCTGAAGGCTCCCTGCCACTCTTCTGCATTATGGGCTCCTGGTTCTTTTTTGAGGTCACTTTCCTGTAACTTATGTGACATAGGACCACTTAAAAGGCAGGCTGGGTAATGGTGGCTGAGTGAATCTATATTAAATATTAGTGAACCTTTTAATTTTTGTGCAAGAAAAATATGTATGAGTAAAAGAGCTAAGATTTTTCTTCTCTATCTGAGTGTATCACTGTATGCATCCCAGATTAAAAACTGTCTTTACGGCCTTGATCTCTGTTATAATGTGAATCTCCTTGGGTGATGGAAGTACTTGAAGTCATTATGTCACTCAGAATGATTTAATTCAACTTTATTAAAACAGATTTTGATTGGGTAAAAACATGAGTGAAGTAAATAGCATGGGCCCTTGGTGTGGTTGATAATTACTGAGATTCAAGGGGAGATGGAGAAGGTGATGTACAAACCTTGGAAGCTAAGAGAATAAAACACAAATTCTCATTTTTATAACATTCCTTCTTCCTACTTTTGTGAGGGTGCAGAACTGTAGTACAGGGCAATGCAGCACCACTGCTGTTTTCTCCTTCTAGTCCAGAGTACAGCTACATACTGGGTCCACCAGACAGAAAGATCTTCGCCAAAGCAAGGCCAAGCTTCAACCCAGAGCCAGGACATGGCCCCTGGCAATGGCCAAGGTGTTTAATCAAAGCACAGGTAGTTGGGGTCAAAGGTGGTGTCATCCCATGAATGGCTGGCTGGTTGCTACCCTGGATTATGAATATAGCATAACATTCATTTGGATGTCTAAAATCTAAGTCTTCAAGTAGCTTTTCTGGGCTATGCCATTTTCCTGTGGGAGATATTGAGGTAGCTTTTTAGTTTAAACATATTACAGTAATATTTCACACCAGGTTAGTGGCGAAACCAATATTTTCAAAGACCCTTCGAATCTTTTCACTGAAAGCTGCTTGGAATTGGTATTCTTCCTCGTATGCTATTTTGAGCCTGCCAGCAGAAGGAGTGGATTCTATTTTATCCCCATAATTATTTTAATTTCTGGGCCGATGGTGCCATCACATTCTCCCTCAATTTGTTCCTATTTTCCTTTATATAATTCTCTGCTAAAATAGAACCACCAGACACAGGGAGTCACTACCAGTGGCTAACATCTTTATGGTCATTCACAATTGATCACGATCAGCAGTGATCACCATTGAATAATGCAATAAGATCAAGTTTGTTTCCTTTACTTCATTTTTTTTTTAAGAGACAGAGTCTTACTCTGTTACCCAGGCTGGAGTAACCCAGGTGCAGTCATGGCTTACTGCAGCTTCAACCTCCAGGGCTCAAGCCATCTTCCAGCTTCAGCCTCTAGAGTAGTGGGACCATATGCATGTGCTACCATGCCCAGCTAATTTTTAAAATTTTTGTAGAGATGGGGTCTCCCTATGTTTCCCAGGCTGGTCTTGAAGTCTTAACCTCAAGCTATCTTCCCACCTTGGCCTCCCAAAGTGCCAGGAGTACAGATATGAGCCACGGTCCCTGGCTTCATGGTTCCTTTATATTTGACATTGAGAGGAATAAGATGGGCACTATATAATATGATGTTTCAGAGCACATATATCTTTCAATATCTATTTATTCTTCTCTAGAGAAAACATGTTCTTTCTTGCTAAGTAAAATACATCTATGTTCTGTAAATCCTGAATGCCACGTCAGCTTATGTTGCACCCCATGAGATGAAAAACACTACAATGTAGCACATGTAAGATAAAGTCTGTACTCCATTTGTGCTGAGTTTGATGCTGATGGATGAAAACTTATTAGAGGAATGCACTCACCATGGTTGGAGACTTTGCCGTTAATGGTTTTCCGTATCTCATTTTTCTGATGTGAGTCTTATTTTAGAGACTTCAACTAGATGATGGAAGACGGGAAAAATTCTACCCCCAAATCTCCCCAAACTTGTACACCTTTTTGTTTTGCTGTAACTCACAGGTGAAAGTGGGTGGTGGAGAGAAACATTACATTCTCAAGTCACCATCCTCTACAGAATACAAATAAGCCACTCTGACTACAATGGACTTCCATTAATTTCAAGGTACTCATGACTTACAGAAAGGAATTCTATAAAATGTTATTAACTGGGGGATGGCCAGTCTCTGTAAGAATTATTGATTATGACTCTAAGTAAACATATATGTATGACTTTTAAGTATGATAGCAGTGTTATGAAGGTCTCAGAGGTTTAGCAAATTTGACCATCAACTACACTCTAGAATTCAGGAAGACATGACAGAGATCTTCCGAGCTATGAAGAAAACAGCTTCCCAAAAGCACATATAATATACTTCATAGGAGAACATGGCATTGATCTCAGAACCTCATATTGTAAACCACTGGGTATACAATAAGGCATCTTATGAGAAACACTGGGGACATACTGATAGCAGATAGTGAACAGCAATGAAGAGAAGGAGATGAAGAACTATTAGAGACGAGCATGAATATGATGACTTGATGGGATCTAATAAAAGCAAAAGTGGTCCCCTAAAGCATAACAGTTATTTTCATGATGGTGATTTTGAATAAATAAGAATGGGTTAAATTATGCTCACTCTGTTTGAGAAAGCAGATGATTATGTAATATATTTTTTTCTAAGTTCTTTCAAAAAGGATTAAATAGTAGTAATTTGAACTTATTAAGCATTTACTATGAAACAAACATTTATCTAAGAGCTTTTTAATGCATTATCTCATCAAATCCTCAGAAAAAGATTGTTAAGAGTTACCATTATTATTTCCATTTTACAGATGAAGAAACAAAGGCAAAAATACATTAAGTTGCCCAAGATGCAGTCAGAAGTACACTTTTTAATCACTGTGCCATACCTGTCCAATTAAGATAAATAAGTATTGCTACTTAAAATAAAAATCTCAGTTGTCTGAAAATTTTACTTGTATGAATCCTGATGATGCAGTATAGATGAGACATTTATGCATGTATTAAAATAGCTTTAATTATAACTAGGCTCCAATTATGTTATCTAGTAAAGTCTTTACTGAGCACTTCTTTAGTGATAGATAAGAATGTTTTACAATTAAAGCTTTGATTATTTTCTGTAGGTGGAGGTTTACATATAGCGTGAAGATAGCTTTAAGGCTGACAACTTGCTGTCAAGATACTTAGGAGAATATTGAATCTATCCTAGTACTTTAGATTTAGAAAATCATTAAGCCTTGTTTTTGTTATTCCTTTGCTTTGCAAAAATATTTTTTTACAGACAGTACAAAGGTAGACTTTAGCTTTGTTCCTGTCAGAATTATCTAATTTCTAATTAGGGGAGCCTGACTTAATGAGACTTTTGTAAGTAGTTTGGATAAGCCTTGGATGACTGACTTTAAGTAAGTGATGTGGGTTTTTTTTTTTTTTTTTTTAAGAAACTAGTTAATCATTTGTTGCTTTCATAATTGATCAATCCAGCATTTCTTGTACAGCTAGGTAATTAGGCATTTGTAACAGACACTATAGGACTATGGGATGGGAGACCAGAAAGGAGAGCCCAAAAAGAAGAAAGCAAGCTACTGTGGTTCCTCGCTCCTCTCCAGGCTGGAAGGGGCAGGAGAGTCCCAGCAGCCACAGCTGGAGCCCATCTATGAGTGTTCATCATACAGCCAGGATCCTGCTGACCACCTCTGCTAAATAGTGGAACTTGTTCCTACATTAGTGTTATCAATTTGGTGAGGTTACCGCTAATACTAGCTGCCAGTGCAATTGTATTTCTGCATACCCTCTTTGTGTGTACACAAGACCTTGGAAGCCACTAAAAATCAGGGTGAAGACGGCCATTCAAAAATATATCAGTTATCACATTATTTCAAGACGATGAAGGAAACTGCAAAGTAGAATAACATGGATGCTTGTACATTTATCAGAATTGGTTGAATTCAAGTAAATGCTTTGAAAGTTATAGAACAAGCAAACAAAATGACAGTGGTGATGAAGCAGCAGTTGATTTAACTTATTTCAATCCAAATATTTGAATCTTCCTGAATTTTAATTAAAAATATGTCTAAAAAGTGAATGTGCTCTGGGCTTCTCAACTTTTTACACATTCATGGAATACAGTAACTACAAAAGGCAATGCCTTTAAGGGGAGCCTGGTTTGGTAGCTCAGAGGCTTTATTTTGGACACACAAAAGACAGTCCAATGCAACAGCAACTCAACCGTCATACTTCTAATCACATGTTCCCGTAACCCATTTGTTTTAATGAGTAATGAATTACCTCCCGTGTTCCTGAACTTCAGCCTTTTTCCAAAGGGCTATGCAGAAAAATGCATTGATGTGGAACCAGGTAAGGCGAGACAGTCTGTTCAACCCATGTTATTAAAGAAATTGGTTCACCTTTTTGATTCTGTGTCATTGTAGTTTCAACCATTCATTTGTTCAATAAGCAGTTTGGTATGTTCTGAAAAATAATGAATATTGATCACAAAATCAATCACTTATTAAGAAACAGATGAAGGGAAATTGTTTATCCAATCAATTGTAATTTTTGATTTGTTATTTGTATTTTTCAATTTCTTCCACCCCTCCCCGAGGCTCTCCTTCTCTCAGGAACACCAAGGTAAAGGCATGGAGACACTTGGCTGAAACTTCTGAAAGAGCACTAAACCCAAAATATTCATTATAGATCATGATTGTTGAAATAGGCCATAATAAAAGAGAATGTGAGTGAGAACTTCAGACTCACTGCCTCTTGCACCTGTGGCTATTCAGCTGAAACTTTATATAGTAATAGGATTTTCTAAAAAGAATGTGTGTTTACTGCTCATGACATGTAAGCTAGCTGGGTTTTGCTTTAAAAGACAAAACAGTTGCACAGGATTCAAATGTCTACAAGCTAACAAAGATTTTGAGCAAACCAGGAAAGAAAGTTTGATTACTTTGGATATATATGATACTTGTTCTGATTTTTTTCTAAAGTTTTTTGGTACAATAGAAGTGAAATTTACTCTTTAGAATTTTTGTAGGCTGTAACAATAAAACGTGCTCAATTGAGGCAGGTTTGAATTTACTAAGTGATGAAATGTGTTGGATCTAACATGGGATAGAAGAAGTGGGAAAAGTCACATATATCCCTTAGGACCCTAGAAGAAGGGACCACCGTCCTTTTGTGGAAAATATTGATGAAGACTTTGATGAGCCCTCTGGGGAAAGATTTAGTGAGTCCTCCTATAAAACAACAGACCTGATCAGCATTCTAGATGTCCATGTTAAAGCAAGGAATGAATCAGGTGCAGCCTCAGAGCACATGTTTCTAGTTTCATTTTTCATGTATGTGAAAAACTAGGGCTTGAAACCAATGTATAAACTAATCCCATTCCTGGCAGAACTATTTCCAACTTTTTGCCCTTTTCCCACAGTGCATCTACAGTAGAGCAAATGTAACTGCATCCCCAAGTGGCTAATTAACTTTCCCTGGGATTTGTGAGCACCAGGTGAATATATTGCTCATGCTCATACTTCATCTGAAATGTGATTTTGAATATCCCTCTAGCTGACTGCAGACACTAATGAAAATTGCCTCTTTCTTTCTCTCTTTTTTCATCCTGTTTTCCAACCTTCTTAAGATCAGAGCCCTTTATTCACAGCATGGAGTAGTAGGTTTAATTTCCAGCTGAAGTTTCAAGTTTCGATGTTTAGCAGATATCTTGATGGCTGTAAAAGCTGGGGATTCCTTTTTAAAGAACTAAAAGGATTACCTGTTTTTTGTTTTTTGTTTTTACTAGTTGAACATTCTTGCAGTTGTCTGAAGAAGATTAATCATCTGTCTTTCAACTGCTTTTACCTATTACCTTTGAACTTTTCCTTTTCAACTGGTATTCAGTTTAGTTAGTTCAAATACCTCCTTGCCATAAACGAAAGTTCTTTCTGCTTGCACCACAGGAGTGAGATCTACTAATATGTAATGGAGTTATAATTTTAGGAGCATTATATCATTGTCCACTGGGCTGTTATGACCATCTCTTCAAGTGACTCTTTTTATAAACTGCTCCATAGCTTTTTTTTTCTTCTACGTTATTAGTTTTCTTCTTCTCTCTTTTACTCTTCCTCTCACAGAGCCAATTATTACTAGTCTCTTACATCTTCAGCAACTGAATGCTCTCTGGAGCTGTACCTTTTGCCTGCAAATCATGGGTCTCTCTCTCTCTCTCTCCTTATAAACCTTTATTTGCAGCCCACCCCCACCGTTCATCTGCCCCTGCCCTATAAGCTGAGGTCTTATTTTTCAGCTTTCCTTCCATGACAAACTCCAAGCAAAGGTAACTAATACCAGCCACCTTATTTTTAAAGACATTGCTGTATAATTTTTGGAAAGTGGACCTCAGGTTTCTGGCCTTCACTTCATCATCTGCACTGGTTTATAACCTTGCCTGTGCTTTTAGAGAGAAATAATGATCATCTTGTTCTCAAATTTAAAAATACCTTTTAAATCTATGAGTTATATGACTTATCTGCAGCATTTGATATTTGTGGGCACACCATCCTCATTTATTCATTCAACAAATATTTATTGAGTGCCTAGTATATTCGGGCACCATCCTAGGTACTTGAAATCTATGGATGAATAACGCAAATAAGAATTTCTGCCCTTACATATTACAGGAAGAATATAGACAATAAGGAATTGACATATAAGTAAAAACCATATTATCTAACTAAAATCACCATCAATTGTAAGACATTGGGGGCTGGCTCTTATATGACCTTATATCTTTTTGTACCCTGGATGTCTCAATTGAGAATTCAAAGAAAAGGAGATAATGGATACAAAGGTCCAAATGCAGGAATGTGCCTGATAGGTTCTAGGAGCAGGAGGAGCCCACAATGGAGTGGAGCGAGTGAACTGGGCAGGGGGTAAGAAACAAAATCAGAGAGGTAACCTGGCCAGATCCTGTGGGACTTGTGGTTATTAATTTTAAGAACTTTGGCTTTGATAGACTCGAGAGCAGGTGAAGGGTTTTGACCAGAGAAATGATGTGAGCTGCATGATGTTTTAAAAGCCTCACTCTGGCTGCCTTGTTGCATTGGGAATGTTAGAGGCAGAGTAAAAGCAGAGGCTATTGCAGCAATCTTGGGCAAGAGGAGATGGTGGGCTGGATGAGGCTGGTAGAAAGGACAAGAGTGAAGGGTGTTCAGACTGAACTGTTCAGAAGGGCGAATCAACCTATTTGATGATGAATTGGATGCGGGGTCTGAGAGAAAAAGAGGAATCAAAGCTGGTTTCTATGTCTTTGGCCTCTGCAGCTGAGCAACCTGAAAGTCTCTCCTGCTCTGGCTTCCAGGAGAGAATTTTTTTTCCTCATTTTCTTATTCTGTGCTTCTGGCTTTGCTGTCTTCTTCAAACATTCCCTTTCCTGCATCTGCCTCATTGTCATACATTCCCCTGTTCTGTTCACCCAGGCTTGTCTTCTCTCTGTCTTTTCTTTCTCATTCCCTCCTCCTGTGTCAACTCAATCTTTAATGCACCCCAAATTCAAGTTTCCAGCCCTAACTTCTTTCATGGATTTCAGTGCTGTTTCCAGCTCTTTATTTTCAGATTTCTGATAAAGCCACAGTCATCCTCCCAGTCATCCAGGCTTGAAGCCCTGTGTGCTCCTGTACTAGTACCTTTACAACTATATAAATAAATTTCCCTCACCAGGATTCCCTTTGAGGAGACACAACTGATGCACATTTACAAGAAATGCTTTGAGTTCATTGAGATGGGTGGTGTTTCTCAGGGTTGCTTGAGAAACAAAAGATGGCAGTTGAGCTCCTTCGTAGGGTGGAGAGTTCCTGTTAGAAGCTGAGCCCTTTGCTTTCCTAGGCATGGCCTTGAGAGGTTTGGCTATGAAAAATCTGGAGTAATATCCAGGACTGTATTGCTTTACATATGAAGGCCTGGTAAATTTTAAATTCTCAGGGAAATATCTAGAAGTGAGAGAGGTACTATGTGAGAGAATAAAGAAAGGAAAAAACAAAATGAAATTTGAAATAAATCTTGTGGGAGGTGTGGATGAGAGAAGATTTAGAGAAGATAAGTATCTTGTTGGGATTGACTATTGACGATTGGCTATTGACTTCTGTGTAAATGTGAGGAAAATCGCCATTTCTGTTTTCTTCATAAAAAAATAGTAAGGACCCCAATATGTGCTTGTGGTTTTTATGAGACTGAATTCTTTGGGGACTTTCAACAGTTGCTGAGTTCAGTAGGTAGGTTGAGGAGAGTTTAAAAGTGGGATATGACTTGGGGCTGTAACGAGTGGACACAAAGGAACAGCTGCCTTCTGCCTTACCCACTCCTCATATGCCCATGATTAAAAGCTGTTACCCTGACTAAGCACCAGTATGAATGTTACATGAGCCATTTCCTTCCCTTTCCATGGTCACCAGATTTGTTTTCTGTCATCTGCAAACATGTGGTGACCTCCTAACTGGTCCCTCTGCCTAAGCAGTACAATCTTCATAAAAGTTTTGAATTTGTATGGTCATATTAGAGAGAGAAAGGATGGAGTTTAGTTTATTACCTGAGACTGGATAATTTATAAAGAGAAGTTTAATTGGCTCACAATCCTGCACGTGTACAAGAATCATAGTAGTTTCTGCTTCTGGAGGGAGCTCAGGAAACTTACAGTCATGGCATAAGGCAAAGGGGAAGCTGGCAGGTCTTATATGGCTGGAGCATGAGTGAGAGGGGTGGGAGGTGCCAAACTTTTAAACAACTGGATCTTATGAGAACTCACTATTGCAAGGAGAACAGCACTGAGGGCATGGTGCTAACTCATTCATGACAACTCCACCCCTGTGATCCAATCACCTCCTGTAAGACCCCACCTTCTGCACTGGGGATTAGAATTCAATATGAGATTTGGTGACCACACAGAACCAAACCATATCACACTTATAGCAGTTAATACCATGAGTATTTAAGTTCAATTGTTCTGATTGTGAATCCAGCTCAGCTATTTGCTCTGTGATCTTGGTCTAGCTTTCTGAGCTCCCTAAGCCTTAGTTTTTTCCTAGGTACAATGGGAATAAAAATTATCTATTTTGTTGTTAAGTTGTGATGATTATATAAAATTGTATTAGCACAGAGTAAGCCCCTAAAATGATAATAATTAATTCTTATGTGGTTCCTCTATACTAAAGCCTTTACAATTTCCCATTATCTTCTAAGTGAAGAAACCAAACATATTCTGGCATCTGGGCCCTCACGCCCTGCCCTGATGTGTCATTTCTGGCCTCATCTCCCTCTATACTCCATGCACATTGTGCCCATCCACCTGTTTGCTGTCTTCAGAAAGGCCCCATTAGTGGCTGTCTCTGTGGCCTTGCTTTTCCCTTCTCCCTCCGGTTACGTGCCCTCTTGACAGTTCCTCACCTGCCACAAACTACTCACCTTTAGAGACCTGGTGGAAACATTCCTTCATGAAAACTTTCCTCCTCCCCACTAGTAGAAGTCATCTTTACTCCTCTCCAAGACTCATGGCTGGCCTTTTTAAGGTGTAGGTTATACCTGCTTGGTTCCTTGTGAACTTAGCATCTTGTTTCCTAGATTGTCAGCTCTTTGAAGCACGGACTCTGTCTGTTTTGTCCTTGTTGCCGTCATGGTGCCTGGAAGTCTATTCTCATCTCCTGCATTCCTCAACGAGTTCTTGCTTGAGTGTGTAATCTGTGTAGGGACTCCAACCTCATACCTACCTGGAACCTGGCAAAAAATATATTAAATGAAAGATCAAGTAAGTGAATAAATGTGTTAGTAAATGGATGGTAAGATAGTGAAATTTGTGGTGTCCTAAATTTTTCTATACACTTTAGCAATGGAGTCAGACCAGCTATCTAAAAATCTAAGGTATTCTATTTCTTAGGGGACCACAAAAGAAGTTCTTTGGAATTTTGGCCTCTGATCATCTCAGTTTATTATGATTTTTGCTCACAGCAGCTGTTCTTAGCTTATCTCTCTTGCAAGTTCCCAGAGAATAGAACTCTTATGAGTTCTTATGACACTTGCCCTTTATTACCTTCGTCCCACTTTCACCTTTTGCTTTTTTAACTGGCTGTCACCTGGCTCAGTGCTGGCCAGTTTCTTCCCTTTCCTGCTGTTAGATGGCAGTTTTATTTTGTGAGGTCCTTAAATATGAGGAAGATGGTAGCTCTCTAAAGACTATGCATTTGTGTACAATACATAAAATATATAGGGAGTCATATACATAACCCTCTAAAGGTTTTGTATATGTATTTGCTTTACACAAATGTACTACTCTTCCTTTGCTCATTTCTTTACATTTTAATTTCCTGATAGATACTCCAACACAGTAGAATTGTGTTAGGCTTTGTGGGGAATAAAGAAATAGACACACCTCTGTTGTTTTGACTATCGTACAGAGGAATGGAGGTGAGGAGAATAGGCACCTACTCTGGAAATTGAACAGTGCGCTCATGGAGACCTGAAACCTTATGCAGAACACCTTCGCCGCAGGCCACTAGCAACTCTAGCACTATGCCATTTTTGTGTGGCAGTTTTCATTTGTCCTTGCTTTCCCCTCTGTTTTTCACTTTCATTTTCTTCCTGCTGCATTTACTGATGCTTTTTCTCTCTACTCTAGTTCTCTGCTACATCAAGACTTCTCTTTAACAGTAGCTTCTACTACCTGTGGCTTCTACTACTTCACAGCTTTGGTTTACTGCCTGTGTGTTGCTCACAGTGTGTGGCACACTACTCTCTATAGGTCTATGTGTCACATCCAAATTCCCCAAAGTGAAGGTCTGATTGACTAGTTTAGTGTTTGGTGTATAACAACCCTGTTGAATAGGATTCTTCCACAGAGTCACTGCGTGGGCTTCTCTGATATCCATTTCACAAGTGGCTGACTTTGGGGTAGGTGCTAGTTCTAGGTATAAAACTTAGAATAAATATTTCAGAAATACAGATCACAAATACAGAGTAATTCTGGTGTAAGTAATTCCACATGGACTCTTTATTTAGAAGACTAGGGGTCTAATAGGTTCACTGTGTAGGCGATTACCAATTTTTGTTTGATTTAAAAAAATTCTTAGGTATTTATAGATTGTGTTTACACAGGCCAAGGTAAGTTGAAGACTTTAGCTGTCCTATGAAGTTTCTCTCTATAGTGAGAATATCTGATAATGCATAGGGCATCAAAGAACCATATGCCGAGAAGGGTTAGAAATTACCTTGTCCAGCAGGTCTCAACACCTTGGTCTCAATTAGTTTACAATCCTAAAAATTACCAAGGACCCCAATGAAGTTTAGTTTATGTGATTTGTATCTATCGATATTTATTGTATTGAATATTGAAGAATAAATTTTTAAATATGCATTCCTTTAAAAATAACAGTAATAAATACTTATAAATAAAATAACATTTTAATGAAAAATACATTTGTATTAGTGAGAAGACTGGTATTGTCTTATCTTTTTTGTAGATCTTTTTAATAGCTGGTTTAATGTACAATAGCTGGATTCCTGTATTTGCTTCTACATTTAAGCTGTTATAATATCATATGTCATGTAGACACTAGAAAACTCCGCTGTGTACTTGCAAGCAAACAAGAGTGAAAAAGGCAAATGACACTTTTGTGGTATTATGAAAGAGTTTTGATTTCAGAGACATCCTGAAAACATTTCAGAAACCCCAGGGTCCTTGGACCACATTTTGAAAACCTTGAACATGATGGCACAAGTGGGGTTTAGAACCCAGTATCCTGTTTATTCTTTTTTTTTTTTTTTTTTTTTTTTTTTTTTTTTTTTGAGATGGATTTTTGTTCTTGTTGCCCAGGCTGGAGTGCAGTGGTGTGATCTCGGCTCACCACAACCTCCACCTCCTGGATTCAAGTGATTCTCCTGCCTTAGCCTCCTGAGTAGCTGGGATTACAGGCATGTGCCACCATGCCCAGCTAATTTTGTATTTTTAGAAGAGACCAACCCGACCACGTCAGGTTGGTCTCAAACTCCCAACCTCAGGTGATCCACCTACCTTGGCCTCCCAAAGTGCTGGGATTACAGGTGTGAGCCACTGTACCCAGCCATGTTTATTCATTATGTCAGGATTCGAGCACCAACAAACCAACTGCCCACATTCTGGTTCAAAGAGCTGACAAAATGCCAGGTGTCCACCTGTCTCCTGCTGCGAAAACCTGGCCTCAGAGGAGTGAACCAGGCTCTGGGAGGTGAAGAGATTGGTGACATTTCACAGCCATCAGAAGGGACACAAGGATAAGAACATATGATCCAGGACATCTCATCCTTGTCCTCTGATTAGTCTGTGTGTGCTGCAGTTTCATTCTAAAGCCTGATATACTGAAGGTTTATTATAGAGAAATAAACCTACAAATCAGGAGAAAGAGGACATGATTTATTCACACCAGTCCCTTTCAGCATTTCCCAGGTTAGATCAGAGGGGCAATTCTAGGAGCAGCAGTCTCCATTATTGCCTTTAATTTCCCCATGGCCCAGACTAACATTGTCTTTTCCCTTTGTTATGCTTTTGGCAGAAAGTCTTTCCCTCTTGGTTAGACTTAATTGGAATCCGAGCCAAAGGGGGATGAGACAGGCTGCCATGTTGTACCACTTTCCTGAGCCAATTCTTCAGGGAATACCTGTTTTCCGTTGATATAATGATGTAATACAAGGCTTATTGCATGGTACATGTGATTGAAAGAGGATTTTAATTTTAAATTTCTTTAAGGGATAATTTTAATGAAACAAAAAGAAGTATATTTTTATTCAAATTTTTAGTTGAATATATATGTATGTATATATGCAATATGTATAGTATATATAGTGTGCTGGTATATGTCTGTGCAGATATATATATATATTTTTCATCCTGAAGTTAAATGGTCTCTAGATAATTATAGTAGTAAACACCCGCTTCTCTCCTTCTTTGAGTAGGTGCATGTGATTTTTAAGAAACATCTGAAAAATACTGAAACCACTGAGTGTTAAACTTGAAAATTAAACTGGAACTTTCTTTTTATGGACAGCTTTAAGCACATGCATTTTAACACTTAAAAACCTTATGACTATTTGAATAAATTTTTAATCATTAAGGCTTTCAAGAATCAAAAATAAAATATTTGTGTATCAAGTGGACTTTTCCCCTTGTCAATAAAGAATTTCCATGTTATGTAATCTTTGGCTTTTATGCTTCATGACTTGAAATGTAAGTACCTACATACATTTTCATCTTACAACATTTAATGCTGTTGGGAATTTAGCTAATTAATTCCTTTGCTACAAGGTGGGGCTATGCCCTCTTCCAAAGTAAGTTGGAGAAAATCACTGGCCAGCATTCCATTACTCTATTTTCAGTTTACTCTGATATTGTAGAGTATTCTAATCTTCTCCAGATGAGTGGAATTGCAGCCATTTTTGCTTGACAGCCAAAGACAAACACCAAGCTGTCCAGAAGATAGAGTACCATTTTATTCCTCTGTCGAAATTCCTGATGATATGGGCAAAACATCAGGAAATTCTCTTGAGAAGACTTTCTGAGCCTTCGTATTATTAGGACTGACATTTCGAACTGAACTAGTATAGCATAAACCCTTTTTTCCCTGAAAATATTAATAAACCTTTCTTACCAATTGAACAAGCTTTTGCCCACTATCCACCAACCAACCTCGAAATGTTTTTCCTGATTTATGGGATTTGTTTTTCAGTTTTCACAGGAATTTAGAAGTCCCTTATGTGCCTCTTCAAATGTCATTCTTTATGCCTCTCACCTCCTGGGTAACCACTAATCTGAATTTTTAGGTAATCATTTCTTTTTTTTTTTTTTTTTTTTACATGCCCATGTTTTTAACTTTATATAAATAGAATTATGCTCTATGCATTTTCTGTGATTTTTTAATGAAATGTTATGCTTTTGAGATTCATCCATTACTGTATTTTTTTAATTTTTTTAATGTAAGAAAATAACTATCAGACTAAGGTAAGTGGTCACTTCTCTGTCACCTATTTTAGAAGATCTCATTAAGACTTTAGTCACTTGGTTTCTTATTCCTGTCAAGTTGTACATACTACAGTTTATTTTCCTTTTATAAAAGCCAATGCTGTTTACCCATGATTAGTTGAGAGGTATTAAGGGTCATCACTGTCAAGCACAAGCAAACAAATCTTTAAATTGCCATGTTTACTTATTATTCAAGTATGTTTCTGTTGATAGGATAGCTTTAAAAGTGGGTAGATGTATTCTGAAGTATTTTACAAAAAGGGAAGGGTATAGAAGAATGGAACAATACTGTTTATAGTCTGATATATGCTGACAACTAAAAATAAGACATTTCTACAAGTTTGAAGGCCTAAGAAGTCCCAGTTTCAATGAATCCGTCCTTGACAGTTATGAATGGTAGACTGGTTGCATTAAAGCAATGAGGGAGCTAATGGCAGGTTTGAAACTGGGTTGAATAAATCATCAACAAAACCTATCAGGGTGCTGTGAGAGCAGGCCAGACCAGCCATGTACCTACTTGCCTGGAGACCATGAATCTTGGGCATTGTAGAAATACTGGAAATATATTTTTTGGTCACCTCAAGTTTCCTAAACCTTTTAAAATATATATTTAAATATTAAATATATTTAGTGTAAAGTTAAATACACATTTTTCTTAAACTAACACTGCCAGTATTACATGTAAAGTGTTCAAGATTTTATGTGAGATACTCGGCAGCTTTAAAATTAGAGTGTATATTTGAAATCTTAAATGGAATTGACCTTTCGTATCACTTTTGAACAGGTGCAGTATGACTACTGTGCTACCTTCTGGAATCTTTTCAGTGATTATATAATTCTTCCAATATGGTATCATTAAACTTGTAGGAGGTGGAAACCATTACAGAAAGCCCATTCAAATTTTGCTAAAACTCTTATGAAAATGATTTATTTAATTTATACATATAAATAATATAACTAAAAAGCAGGAAAGGAGTTACTAAAACCTAATTCTGTACTAAATTAAAACAGAGTGTTTTCATTTTTTCTCTCTTATTATGACAGTTGAATAATATATGCTATACTAAATGGATGTCTGGTATAAAGAGCAAAGATCAAGAAATGAGTGTTTAGAACGGTAAATTATATGTTAAAATCTATAAATAGCTTAATAAATATATTCTTGCATTGAAAAAGCAGAAAATTGCAGGCTACAGAGTCGATTATCCAAATGGTGTGGGTTTGAAATCACCTTTGGAATATAGCCCACATTGTCCCATTGGGTTTTATAACTTTTGCATATGAAACTCCAGTTTTTAAAAAAGAAGTCCTTTTGAAAATGTATTTATTTTTATTTTATGTACCATCTCATTCCAGAAATGATTTGAAGTGACTTATAAATATCCTATTCAGTTTAGGATGGCAGAATTTATACTTGAGGTAATCAGCAGAGAGAAAATATGAGGAAAGCAGTGAAAGCCAGTGACCATGAATTCACAAACTGTACATCCATGGTCCTGTGTATTTGCTGGCATGTTTGCTAGTGTCGCACCACAGATATATCTCTGGGTTTCCTTGCAACCATGGCGGGGGAAAAGGAGATTGCTTATATGACATATATTAAAAACAAATTTTATATCTGGGACCAGTTCAGATTTTTCTGCTTCTGAGAGCTGGGGAAACTCTTTCAAACTTGTATGGTTAACCTAATTCCCCTAAGATCTACCATATTTTTCTGTATCTTGATGTCAGTTTAGTGAGTAAATAGTTTAGAGAGCAACTGCACTCTTCTCCTCCGTAGGATCAGAAATGACTCATTTTAAAGCCATAGACATTCCAAACAAGTAGAATAGAGTTTTTGTGTAAGTTAAGGTACGCTGTTTAAAAAAGACCCAATTATAATTCAGTAGCCTGAAACAATGAGAGTTTATTTATTTTTTTTTTCTGATATAACAATTCAAGGTGAGCATTCCAGGTTCGCGGTTGGCCCCACATTCAGAGAGCCAGGTTTTTCCATCACATTGCTCCCCCATCTTCCTGGAGCTTATTGTCATCCTGACGGTGACAATAGGAAACTGGCCAGCAGTAAGGGAGAAAGCATTAGGAAAGGCACTCTAGAGGTCTCAAGACCTAGGCCTGGAGGTCTAGGTCTAGGTCTATTTCTGTCCATAGCTCACTGGCAAGAACTGTCTCATAGATGTTCAGGAGGGCCTGTGAAATACACAGAGGCCAAGTTCTCAGTGAACAGAGAACAACAGATTTCAGCTAAAGACTGTTAACCTTCCAGAAGAAATATTTTCAGAGAAACACTCTGGAGTCTTGTCCATCACTCAGTCGAACACTTAATAGCATGTTATATTTAATTTTGGTGATTTAACTTTAACAGGGTTGTAGAGAAACTAAAACTAAACTAATTTACTTTCTCCATTTTTATACCTGCTCTTCATTCATTTCTGTTAGTATTGTTGCCTATCTGTGCTTCACATTTCTTAATTAGGTTGATTTCTCTTCCTTTCTTAACCTGCTGTCTCCACTTCATTACAATCTTTGATAGTACCAACACTATAATATCTCTGAACTCTATTTTCTCTGTCCATTATCTCCACCACTGGCCCAGGGTAGGCATTTACTTTCAGTCTTCATCGTTGCCCTCTAAGTAGACATCCTGGCTTCATTCTCCTCCCTGTCCATCCTATGTTACACACAGCTACTTTATATTCCTCTCATTATTGACTGAAAATCTGTTAGTTCAGGAAACTGCTAGGGAACAAAGATGAAACAGGAAAACTGCCCTCAAGAAGCTTGTCATTTAAGAAAACGATAAGGCATGCACTCACATAACTAAAATCCAGTAATACAATTAGAGTTGTTTGAATCAAAAGGTTCCTAGTGGATTACCCATCAGAGAAGCTCTATGACATCAAAGTCTTATTTTTTGGATTTTGTTGGAAATATGGAAAAAGAAATTTGGGGGCCTGAGTCCTACAAACTTCCAGAAAAAAATGGTAAGTGAAGACAATGATCATTTTAGCTTTTCAGGGTAAAGATGCTCTCCAAGGCAGGACTGTGATTGGTACTGTGCTGTCCCTTGGCCTAGTCCCTGAAGATTTGGCCTATGTTCCTTGACAGGGAAAGTAGTAAATTTAAAAAGGCTAAATTTTAGACAAGAAAATAATGACCTATTCCTTCTAATGTTGGAACATGTAAAGTTTTATGAAATGATTTTAATATCAGGAGAAAAAAATCTTTTGAAGGGTCCAGGAACAGTAAGTCTGGGCATGGAAATCATAACAGGTATAGTATGTGCCATGCATGGGAAAAGGAAGCCCACGGATGTTTTCCCTCCTGACTTCACAGAACACAGGATATGGAGGTATGAATCCTTCTGGCAAATAAGCTTTATTTTCATGGGACATACAAATAGTTTTTCCAAGTTATTTCCTACTATGTTATCATGCTAAATCACATGCTCAATAAGGGGGTGGCCATATCATCATATAGAATGCTTTTAACTATTATTAATATAAAATGAAATAACCCAACTGGCTTAAACCACAAAGAAATTCATTAGCTCACATAATGGGAAGTTCTGGAGTTGCGTGGCCCTAGGATTACTAAATTTAGTGGCTCAGTGATGTCACCAAAGACCCAATTTGTTTTTAATTTTTAAAAGTTTCTTTCTCAGCAAGTCAGCTTCCTTCACAGTTGAATAAAGTGATGATAAAAGCAAGGGATTCCAGAAAGGGAAATGGCATGAGCAAAGGCACAAAGTCGAGAGGACACAGGGCATGTACAGGAAACAGACTGTTTCATTTGACTGAAACACAGGAAATTAATTGGAACTATATAGAAAAGGTATTATGAGGCCAGATATTATAGAGTCCTGAATGTGAAACTAAGAAATTTGGATTTAATTCTATAGACCATTCAGAATCATGGGTGTATTTTAGCCAGGGCAGTGATAGGACCAGAAAAGGATGATAGGGAGAGACATCCAGCCAGTCAGCAGTGTGAGGTGGAGTATGAAGGGCCTGGAGGTGGCCTGAACTAGGAGGAGACAAAAACAATAGCTCAAGCAAGTCTGAAGTAGGAAAGAAGAAGACAGAAGGACAAGAAAAGTATAAATACAAGAGTTAGTGCAGACTAACAGGATTTTTCTACTGGTTGGGCAGTTGGGTTGGGGAGGGGGTCAGTGAGGCATCAGAATGAATCAGAGATGTCCTGAATGCATGTCGGAAGCATAGGAAGGGATATGGGGAACAATATTTTTGAAAATATTCTCTATGCCAGGCACAGTATAACAGTATAGCAATTCACTTCCATAACATATTAATGGGAAAGAATTTATCATTCCATTCTAATGAGGAAACCAAAGCTGAGGAAAGGGTTTAAGAAATGTTTACATCATTAAGCATTTAACAAATGGAAAAGACAGAATTTTAATTAGGTGTTCCTAATTTCAAAGCTCATGCTTTATTCACTCTACCTTTAGGAAACAAGGAGACTAATTTACTTTTTTCTTCACTGATTTTGCTTCTCTGGTCAAAAGTACTCAGTGGCTCTATATTGCTCTAGAGAATAGTCCAACCACTATTGCATGGCATGCAAGGGCATCCAACCTCTGACTTCCACTTGCTTTTCCAGCCTTATCTTTCCATTACAATAATTTGGTATCCTACTGCATTCTCCTAATGATAATTATTATTTGAAATTCCCTAAGCACGCCAAATGCTTTCTTGTCTCTCTCTGTTTCTTCCATATATGGCTTCTTTTCCTGAATGCATTTCCTCAATTCCTCTTTCTGTGGAAATTACACCTATCCAATCCTCCATCAGTCTTTCTCTGATTATTCATTTTTATTCACTCTATACTCCTAAGTACTTTATTTGTGGTTAGTTTAGTAACATATCATTTACACTATCTTTCTGACAGAGCTGTAAGATCCTTAAGGGAAAGGATTGGTTTTATTGACCTTCATATTCTATCCAGAATGTCTTATAAGACCATATGCTTATAGGAAATGAGAGACAGGCAAGAAAAAAAGGGAAATAAAATAAAAATGATACAGAAAGATAAAAAGAAAGTAATGCAAAGGTTATATACTTAGCAAAGTATACTTTATACTTATTAAATAATTATATTTATTAAGTATGAGAAATAGCCTTTATGAAAGAAGTCTACTGTAACTTGAGTGTTTTATTCTAGAAAACAAAAGGCTAATGATCTACTTAATTATTGTCTTAAAATTAATTTAAAAATTTAGATAGGGAATTAAAACCAGCTGTTTTTCATAGTCAAGAAGGAGAATTTTAATAATTGAAAATGGATATATAGCAGAACATATTCTAGTTTGACTTATGGAAAACATGGCCAACATTTTGGGACTGAGAAAATCCTCAGTGGTCTTCTAGAACAGTACTGTAGTAAGGAATAAAGCCACAACATGAAACACAATACAAACTTCCCAAATATCCCTAGAGATCTTTTTGAGAATTGGTAACAATGTATTCTAAAGATTCTTTTGCCCTCTGTGATTCACATCCCATCATGTTCAATTTACTTGCTTTTGTGTTTTTTTAGCTCACTAGGGGCAGGGGTGGGGTCTCACTAATCTTTGTTTTCTCATAGCTTAGCACAATGCCTGGCATGTGGTAAGCATGTAGTCAGCATTTGCTGAGTGAAATTATTTGTACAATGCACAGCCATGACACAGGCTAAGGGGATCTCTATGCTGATATTTAGTCATAGCTGTATTAAGCATCTTTGAAAGTTTGGTAAAATTTAAGCTTTCTTTGCCTAGTGCTACAAATAATACATCAATACTACCAAGTTTTTATTTACTGAACCCAGTACTTGTCTCTAAACAGGAGATAGGTGTATACAACATGAATCCGACCTTTCTGAGGAGACATAATCCAGTCTGGGGATATATGACCAAATTCCCAGTAATAAAAGCAAGACTATTTGTAACTGTAGTTATACCTTTATTTTTTAATATTTATTTATTTTTATTATACTTTAAGCTCTGGAATACATGCACAGAATGTGCAGATTTGTTACATAGGTATACATGTGCCATGGTGGTTTGCTGCATCCATCAACCTATCATCTATATTAGGTATTTCTCCTAATGCTATCCCTCCCCTAACACCTCACCCCTTGATAGGCCCCAGTGTGTGATGTTCCACTCTCTGTGTTCATATATTCTCGTTGTTCAACTCCAACTTATGAGTGAGAACATGCAGTGTTTGGTTTTCTGTTCCTGTGTTAATTTGCTGAGAATGATGGTTTCCAGCTTCATCCATGGCCCTGCAAAGGACATGAACTCATCTTTTTTGATGGCTGCATAGTATTCCATGGTGTATATGTGCCATATTTTCTTTACCCAGTCTATGATTGATGGGCATTTGGGTTGGTTCCAAGTCTTTGCTATTGTGAATAGGGCTGCAGTAAACATATGTGTGCATTTGTCTTTATAGTAGAATGATTTATAATTCTTTGGGTATATACCCAGTAATGGGATTGCTGAGTCAAATGGTATTTTTTGTTCTAGATCCTTGAAGAATCACCACACAGTCTTCCATAATTGTTGAACTAATTTACACTCCTAACAGCAGTGTAAAAGTGTTCTTGTATCTCCACATCCTCTCCAGCATCTGTTGTTTCCCGACTTTTTAATGATTGCCATTCTAACTGGTGTGAGGTGGTGTCTCATTATGGTTTTGATTTGCATTTTTCTAGTGACTAGTGATGATGTGCTTTTTTTTTTTAATATGTTTGTTGGCTGCATAATTGTATTCTTTTGAGAAAACCTGACAAAAACAAGCAATGGGGAAGGGATTCCCTATTTAATAAATGGTGTTGGGAAAACTGGCTAGCCATATGTAGAAAACTGAGACTGGATCCCTTCCTTATACCTTGTACAAAAATTAACTGAAGATGGATTAAAGACTTAAACATAAGACCTAAAACTATGAAAACCCTAGAAGAAAACCTAGGCAATACCATTCAGAACACAGACATGGACAAAGACTTCATGACCAAAACACCAAAAGCAATGGCAACCGAAACCAAAATTGACAAATGGGATCTAATTAAATTAAAGAGCTTCTGCAGAACAAAAGAAACTATCATCAGAGTGAATAGCCAGCCTACAGAATGGGAGAAAATTTGTGCAATCAATCCATCTGACAAGGGCTAATATCGAGAATCTACAAGGAACTTAAACAAATGTAAAAGACAAAAACAACCCTATCAAAAAATGGGCAAAGGATATTTTTGTTTTTTTTAAACAGGGTCTCACTTTGATGCCCAGGCTGGAGTTCAGTGGCACGTTCATAGCTCACTCTAGTCTTGAACTCCTGGGTTCAAGCAATCCTCCCATTTCAGCCTCCTGAGTAGCTGGAAATACAGGTGTGCATTACCACACCTGGCTTTTTTAAAAAAATTATTTTTTGTAGAGATAGGGTCTCACTATATTGTCCAGACTGATCCTGAACTCCTGGGCTCAAGGTAACATCTCACCTCAGCCTCCCAAAGCACTGGGATTTTAGGCATGAGTCACCATACCTGACAGTTATTAATACATTTGCTGGAAATGGAGTTTCTTTGTAACAAACTATGCATGAAGCAGGAATAAAGGCATTCAGTTTCTGGACAACATCAAATTATCTCTGCATATATCTTCTTTCTGTAGCCAACCTGCTGAAATCACAAAGGATTATATGCACGTGTTTACTGTTGCATTCTGATGTAAGTGAGTCTTACCTTCATAGACTACTCCCTTCTAGCGATTTAAATTTTAAGCTTTAATTAATAAAAAGCTTAGCCTTCTATTCAAAGAGCTTCATGAACTAGCAAAAAGGTATAGACATTTACATAAATGCATATCTATTTTTGTCTGGGTGTCTATCGCCTATTTATATTTGGCTTGGTGGATAGTGGGATTATTTGGGATTCCATTGGTGGTCTTTCCCCTAACCACCACCCCAGAACAGCACTCTTCTCTCCCATGGGGGAACCTGGCTATTCCTGTTGAAGACACGATCAGTGAAGCTTCTTTGCTGTGTGTATTCATCACAGCTCCATGAGGATGTTGCACTGATGTTGTTTGAGCCCAGATATTCCAGCCTGCTCAAGCTTTCCTGCCTTTTTTGCTTTCCCTTTTCTCTTTCTACTCTAAATGCATATAAGATATAACCAGTAACTTTCCAAAGCCTGACCAAATTGTTCCCTTCCTTTCTTTGCTCTAAAACATACATTTTACATTCTCTGATACTCTTGATATTCTTCCAGTTCAGTGTACTTTTGCACCATAGCCCCACCTATTTGACACTGTACATTAATGTCTTTAGTATTAATTTCTACCCCACCTTGGACATTTTTCCAATCACATGCAAATATTACTTAAAGGACATGGCTCTAACGCTCAGGTGTTGAAGATCTGAGAAATAAGTTTTAACAAAGAAGTATGTTATCAACTAAAAATGTTTTCCCTTAATGGAGAAATTAATACATAGTGCTAAGAGCTAATTATGTGGTACACATGTTCAGTGTTTCCAGGATGCAGGGAAGTGAGAACTCAATTAGGGTTAACATAATACCAGGAGGCTCTCCAGCTAAGCAATCTTCATGTGAGGGCTTTGAGGATGAGTATGAAGGAGTTTTATCCAAATCATAGTCAACGTAGCATCATAGGTTTAGTTGTTGTTGCCAATATTTCCTAAAAAGTTGCTCCTCATTTGGAAATAATCTTCAGAGTGGGAGTTGGTACACTTGAATTCAGTGAAGTTTTGTCACTGGGAATGTGGGTAGATTGTCTTCCCATCTAGGATTCAATCAGGCATAAATTCAGAGTACACTTGAATTACGTCTTAAGTAGATATAATGAACACACCAATTATATTCTTTTTGTAAACTAAATTAATACATATTTAGTATTCTTTTATTAAAGGATTTTTTGTTGGGAAAGGGAGTTCAGTCAACTGAAACTTTCTTTTTCAGAAAGCTCTGCTTTGCATAAAGCAGCTACATCATAAGGAAAAAAAAAAAGATGGGAAGAAAAGCACTAGCCGTGGTTTCAGAGAGAAATCGAGTGAGTGAAACTAAGGGCATGTGAAGAACAGTCAATATCCAGCAACAGCAGCAAAACAGTTTCAATTTTCTGGATTATTAATTCAAATTCACACGCACATGCCAGTTAAAATTAAAGGCCTCTTTTTACTGCACTAGTATAAATTAAAGATTATATTCTGCTCCACAAGTCTGAATTAAATAGCTTATTTTGCACACCAAGCTCTCATTTTAAAGCTAATAAAGAAAAGACATAGCATGTACGTGCAAGCTCGAGACAGGAAGGGTCTAAATGACTACACCTGTTTCACTTGGGAGCTACTTTATTAGTGTTACAAAACTTGGCTTTCAATTTGGCACTCAGAAGCACATTTAGAACAAGTATTTCTTTGTTTTGACAGAGAAGCCGTGGTAAATGAATGACGTTTGAGCTAGGTGTGAAATGTGAAGGTACAAAATTAACTGGTAAGGTAATTACTGTTCTAATTCTGCATAAACAAGCGTTTTGAAAATCATTAATAGTTCAGGGAAATAATGTTAGTGATTAAATAAGGTGGCTTGCATCACTGAGCACAACTAAGCTCCTTTAATTACATTTGAAAGCAAGGGAAAGCAGCTAATTAAAATTAGCACAAGGTTCCTGAATGACCAGCACTGCATTGTTGCTCTAACCTGTATAATTGTGTGTTTATTAATATGTCTTCATTTTCCCTCTCGAGCATTTAACAAAATTATTTAAAATAACTAATAACCTTTAAGGAGTAAATGTGACTGAAGCCAGTTATCAAAATGAATACTTCAGGCCTTGCTCGGGCCTACCATCAATTCCCTTTTCCAGTGCCCGTTCACACCTGTGGGAGTGCCATGGTTAAAACCCAGTAAGGTGATGCCCTACTCATGGTGCAGTTGGAAGGTTGGCAACAAGACAACCTTAGATGCTTAGAAGTTGCTTCCTTCTTGGGGTCCTGCCTTGGCCCTTTGTTGTTTCTTTAAGAGAAAATGAAATGCACTTGTTGACTGTTTTCAGTGTCATTCATCCATTTATGCATTTAATTTATTTATTTGTTCATGTTTGGCAAGCTTTTAGCACTGTCTTGAAGTTACAGAGATTAAAAAGACATGGTTCCAGATAAGACCAGCTAGTTAATTTGTGGGTCCTAGAGCAAACTAAACTGCAGGTTCTTTTGTGCAAAAGTTAGTTACTAAGTATTTCATGATAGCTGCAGCAGAGCGTTAAGCCAAGCATGGAAACCGTTTGAGTGTGGGTCTCTGTGCAACAGCACAAGTTTTGCACTCAAGTGAAACTCAACTCAACAAGCTTATCAAATTGTAAGGGTAATGTGCATGAAACCAATAACAAGAAAATGTGATTTTTGTTTACAGTGATAGGGGTATGGGCAGAAAAATGATTGCCCAACTGCCAGTCAATATTGTCATCTGTGCTGGATTGTACTGATAAGGATGTTATTAGATAATGAGACACTGTCTGCTTCTGTTGAGTACCCAGACCACCATATGCAAGATCAGTAGTCAGTCCTCAAACATAAACTTCCCAAAGCTAGAAACCTCAGTTTATTTATTTAGGCTTAGAAATTCAATAAAATAATTCAAAAATGGGTTGACTGTTGAATAAATGCAATATAATTTTCTATTGTAATATCAACTAACATTTTTGAGTGTTTGTTATGTGCCAGGCACTGCTCTCAAACCTGTAAAAGAATGATTTCCTTTAATGTTCCAGCAACTCTATGAGGTAGGTGCAATCATTATCCACATTTTGCAGATGATCAATTTAGGGGAGACAATTTAAATGGCATACCCAATAGATTAAATGACAGAGCTGGTATTTGAACTCAGATGGTCTGACTTGAGAACCTGTATTTTTTATAATCACTATGCTAAAAGAGGACAAGGATGATTTATCTGGCTAAGTCCCCTTTTTCTTCATTTCAGTTTGTGTGTATAGATAAACTTGAATCATTTGAGAATCTGAAATTGTTTCTACATATCAATCAAATAATTTGGACACATAAGATACAGGAGAGAAAATGTCAATTATTTTTCAATTTAAAAATAATCATTGCTCTAGTGTTTGGGGATTGATACATCAAGTAGAAATTTTATGTAAATATCTTTGTCACAAGCCTCCCTCTGAGGTGGCCCAGTAGACATAGCAACTACTGTCTGGTCCAACAATTCTTTGAGAGACCAATGCTCCTCAAATTTCTTTTCCTACTGACAAAAGGTCTAAGCTCAGGCAATACCACCTCTGAGAGGGAGGCTGAAAAACTTTTGAAAGTTTTTTTGGTGTGTTTTTGTTCCTTGATCCTCCTTCCCTCCTTCCCTTCTTTCCCGTCCCTCCCTCCATTGCCTCCCTTCCCTCCCTTCCCCTTCCTTCCTTCCCTCCTTCCCTCCTTCCCTCCTTCCTTCCTTCCTTCCTTCCTTCCTTCCTTCCTTCCTTCCTTCCTTCCTTCCTTTCTTCCTTCCTTCCTTCCTTTCTTCCTTCTTTCCTCTCTCCCTCCCTCCCTCTCTCCTTCCCTCCCTCCCTCCTTCCCTCCTTCCCTCCCTCCC
>NW_016107601.1:1967538-1973242 GCF_001604975.1 Cebus imitator
TTCCCTTCCTTCTTTTGCTTTTTTCCTTTAAATTTTTATCAGATATTTGAGCCAAATAAAACACTGCTTAACAAATTTTATTTTGGAATAATTCCTCTTTTAACCTCTCACACTTTGCTGCTTGTTTGTAGACCTGCCTGACAACTGGTCAGATGTATTGACTCAGTTGACCACATCAGTTTTGATGCATTTTGTCTCTGTGGCCACATGTTAACATGATGAATACTTATTTAACGGGGTAGATCAAAGGAGTTGAGGTTAACTGAGGCTGTTTAATTTACCAGCGATGCTTTGTTCTATTGTGGCTGAATTTCATTTCTTACTGGCAAATAAGATGTAGCTGTTTTCTTATATTACAGTTGTATCATTTAATATTAGTTGTTTTATAGGCCAATGGCACTGAAAAACCCTGAACCTATATCATGTGTAACTTTCATTTTTATTTCCTATATTGTCTAAACTCATAGCAGCAGACAATAAAAATTCTGCATCCAGCATATTTAGAGGCCTCTGAGTATTTGCTCAGTTAAAAATTAAACCATCAAAAGTCATAAAAATGTAAATGGAAGAGAAGCCGTTAGGATGATAGATGTTTTTAAAATAAAATATTTGAAAGGTCCATTGATAATCTCAAAAATATAAGCCCTCCTTTTGTTTCCTATCCTGTTTCTTAAATCTACTGCTGAGAGTCCCTTACTACTTTCATTCCTCTTTTATTTTACTAATTTTACTGACATCTTTACCAGTAATTGACCTGAGCATTAAGCGTCCACATCATTTTCATCAACATTTTTTCTAATCCACTGGATGTTGATTGTTTCTCATAGTTTCTGAAGATGTGCTTTCAAATATTCAGTACCTTCCTGATTAAATCTAACGTTTTCACTTACTTTTCCTCTCTGTGTCATTTGACACTTGGACATCCTTCTTTTTCTTAAAATACCTTCCACCATGACTTCCACAGTACTTCTATACTCTGGTCTGTCTCCCTCTCTGACTTTCTCACCTCTATCATGCTCATGGGCTTATGGACTGCATCATCTTTTCCAATTGCTCGAATACAAACCACACCTTAAACTTTAGCTTCTGCACATATTTTTTTTTTTTTTTTTTTTGCACTTTGCATTAACTATCTTAACCACACTGACAGTTCCAAGTATGATTTTTAGGGTGACAGCTTTTCCTTCATATCACTTATCACAGTTTGTCATTGCTTATGTGATTAGTGAGTTCTCAGTAGATTGTTTGCTACGAGTACAGCATTTGAGGGCAGGTTTTCACCAGCATATAGCACAATGGTTGGAATGGAGAAAGTACTCAATAAATATTTGTTGAATGAATGAATGAGCACTTTCTGTATTTCTAACTTGTTATTTACGCTAGGCCCTTGTCCCGGGTCTTTAGCTGCCCTTAGATGCCTATACTTTAAGTTTTCTGTCACCTGAAACTCATTGTGTCCAAAAGCAAACTATCATTATTCTCCAAACCAGGTCTGTGTACACCTTCTGAGTTGGTCACTGACCCTATCTTTTACCCAGCTAGCTGTAGAGATTTCGAATCATGAAGTCACATGATTCTGGCATCTCTTTCTGTCTGGCAATGCAGTATGTGCCTTAAATGCTTCATCTTACTTAATTCTCATAATATACCCATGCTATAGATGTAGATAGATACATACACACACAGTGTCAGAAAACACACACACACACACACACACACACACACACACACACACACACACACTTTCCCTTTTAGATTTAAAAAAGCTGAGGAATAGATAAATTTGCATGACCACTAAGTAGTACAGCCAGCACTTAATGCAGGCCTGACACATGGTAGATCTTTAGTAAATGTGTTTTTTTCTTTTTCCTGATTATAAACATTTTCTCTTATTATGACTCAGTCAAGACTTTCTGAATACCTAAGTATTTTATTCTATTTGTCTTAAAACTACTCTATTTTATATGTAATAGGAGTATACCTTTCTTTCCTCTAATTAAACTTAACAAATAATATTGAGCATTTCTTATGTGGCAAGCACTGTGTTAAGCCCTGACAACACAAAGATAAATAGACATGATTTCACAGAGCCTAAATATCTCTGAGGGGGAAATGAAGAGAACCAATGCACTATTACACAATGAGGGAAGTGCTCATGACATGGTAGTGTTTTGGGAAGACAAAGTAGAATAATATTTCTCTCTGGGAAGGTCGTGATCAGATGTCTTCATAGCAAAGGAAGCTTTTGATTTGGACATTTAAGAATAAGACTTCATTAAATAAAGAATAGAAGGAGGAACATTCCAGAAAGAAGAAGCATCATGAGCAAACCTCAGTGTTATGAAACGTGTGTATGTTTAGGAATTTGCAAGTAGCACAGGATGGCCAGAGCTTGAGAGAGGCAGGAGCAAGAAACTCCCTCTTGTTCGTCTCAGGATTCTCTTATAACAACAAGCAAGGTTCTTATGTATAATAGAATGTTCAGTAAATGTTCCAGGGTCCGATAACTGTTTAAACTTTTAGTTTGTTTTGACTCATAAAGGAAACTTGAGCTAAATGTCAGAGAATCGTAATGAGCTTTTACCCATGTTCTCAGGACCTAAAATCAACAGAAGTTAAGTCCAAGGAAATCAAGCAGAAAAGGCCTTCAGAAATCAAGCTGTTTATTGTGTCTTTTCTCTTCTCTCCCATGATATTCTGGAAAAGATGATTGATTTAAGGACGTATCATAAAAGTGGAGAAGAGAAATGCTTGGTGCTCTTATCCAATCATTTTGGGAAGGACAGTGAAATGAGTTAGAGACTGAAAGTGAAAGTACTCGGTGACTACATTTTTTGAATTCAGCATCAGTCCTGCTCTCAAACAGGCTTCTAGAAGAAGAAAGAAAACATTTAGGAAGACTTGAAGGAAAACAGGTCCAGGACCAATGGAGATGGGAAAGTCCTTTAAGCACAGAAAAAGGACCACACAGAATATCAAGATGCCTTTTTTTAAAAAAAAGTCTCTTCACTTGACTGTAAGTTTCCTGAGGACAGAAACTATGGCTAATATGTTAACATTATAAATATAATGCCTGTTATGGAAGCTGACATGTAAATATTTGAAAAAGAAATGAAAGTAGGGTAGTGATGAGAAATAAAATTGATGGGTGAAGTGTCAGGTGAAGTGTCTCTGTACTCCAGTAAGCAATGATTTTTGATGGAGGTAGTGGGAGCGGTAAAGAGTTATAAGTGAAAAGCAGCATTTTGGAGAGATTATCATAGTATCTGTGTGCAGGAAGAGTAGGAAAAGGGAAAGAATATACCTGTGGAATAATGTGAACCTGGAATAGAGTGGTAGCAATGGGATCAGAAGGGAAATGACAGATAGAAAGGGTGTATTGAAGAAAGAAATGTCCGAACTTGAAGATACATTTTATATGGGAAGAGAAAGAAGGTAAGATAGTCCACGATAAATATAGGATTTAGAGTTACTTCACCTGGAAGACAGTATGGCCAATGGGAGCAAATGAGGGAACACAGTTCTGAGCTCCTGTGGAGGCTAAAATCATCCATATCTTTAGCCAAGGAGCCTATGGCCAAATGGCAAAGCAAAGAGAAAAATCAGACAATCATGTAAATTTACCAAGTCAGAATTAATCAGGCAACAACAATAACAAAAAAAGATAAAAGAGATTTAGCCAACAGAACCCATATCTAGGTTTTCAAAATCAGGAAGAAATGCAAGATAATATTAGAGTAAAGAAAGTGGGATTCAGGAATGTACAGATAACAAATAGCCAACATTTTTTGAGCGTTTACATGTAGCAGGCACTGTGCCATTTTGTCTTTACAGATATTACGTCCTTTAACCCTAATAATATTATTTAGTTCTACAGATGAGCAAACAAGGCAAAAAAAGGTTAAATGACTTGCCCAAGCTCACACAGTTAGTTCAATGCCAGAACATGTCTTTGTAATCACTCTTTCACATTGCTGAATAGGGTATCAATCCGAGCAGTTCATACCTGGAAAGTCAGGTCATCAACAGAAAGGGGAAAACTCAAGTGACTCTCAAGTGACCCTTCCTCTAGCAGAGCCTGACTCACTGGCTACCTCTGCTAGATCAATCACTCCGCTTGTAGATACTACCCTAATACTAAAAAAAGAAGAGTTCCAAAGATTTCAAGCCAGAGTGGATTTTTTAAATCCCCTATGAATTTTGAAAAATATGAAGGTTGCTGATGAAAGAACACAGGATGCATGGAGTATACTAACAGAGACTCTCAAATGCTTATCCCATAATTTAATTGGCCTATAATTTACTTCTTAAATAGCATATCAGTTTCCTAAGATTTTATATCTCACAATTGAACTGCTTTCTAGTGTTCCACTATCTTCTTTGCAGGCCTGTATATGATTCCATCTATTTTTACTGTTTAAAATGTATATATATGTAAATTATTATTCATTGGATCCTTTTGCATCTGAGATATAAATGCTGAATCAATGTGGGAAACATCAAGTGTCTGTTTTAACCTGACTTGATTATACCTAAATATAAAATATAAATTAGCATTTTATTCTTGGTTGTATTTATTGTTGTATTATATCATGCATTAATTAAAAATATATGTGTTTTAAAAACACCTAATTTACAATTCATCTGTCTACACCACCATAAGGTCAAAATTTGTAAAGATTGAATGATATTCACTAAATTTTTTAGCAGAACGTAATATATCCTTATTGATTATGTTTGAGATTTATTATAGATTTTAGCTCAGTATTAAAGGTTTACAAAATAGAAAATAACCAGACTCCAAGATGCCTGTGTTTTGTAATGTTGCCAAACATCATTTTTCTAGTCTATTGATGTGATTGACATGTAGGTACGATTTGGGGGGAAACTATTATTAATAGGAAGAAAAGTTATGACTATTGAATCATGACACTTGCTGCTTTAAGTAACGCGCTGGCTCTGTGTTCTCGAAGAGAACATCGTTGAAATGGAGAACAGGTTACAGACTCTGCACCTTTTAAAAAAATCAAAACGCTAATGGAATGAGCCACGGAGATTTAAAATACAATAAGTACTCAGGGGTGGAAAGTGTCAGGATAGCTACCACACCAAATCAAACTGTTCCCAGATTCTCACTCCTACCCCTTCCTCACCACCCCCATTTCTGGTTCCCGGAATGTGAACCTTCCACAGTTGTCATACAAATGAAAATTATGTTCACACGACTGACCATGAATTATCAAAGAAATTTCACTTAGTGAAATATGACTTACCTACAAAATTTGAGACATAGAACTCTCTGAAACACAATGAGAGACACTAGTGGAAGATATACTATAAATTATTATATTTGTTCATTTCATTAATTGCTTTTAGAAAAATATTCAGACTCCATATTCTGGCTTGCTAGGTCTCCAAAGTTTGTTACTCTTTTTAACATCATCTTTTTATTTGTTCATTCAAAAAATATATACTAATACTTAGTAGGTATCAGAAAATATTCAAAATTCTAAGTATATAGTAAGAGCCGATATTTGAGACCACCCTTTTTAAGAAAGAGTCAAAACAATACATAATTAAACAATGAATTAAGACAGACTGGGTACAGTGGTTCACTTTGGGAGGCTGGGGAGGGAAGATCACCTGAACCCAGGAGTTCAAGGCCAGCCTGGGCAACATAGTGAGATCCTGTCTCTAAAAAACA
>NW_016107601.1:1973372-2088738 GCF_001604975.1 Cebus imitator
AAAAAAAAAAAAAAAAAAAAGGCACTAAGATAATGTCATAATAAAGTGTTTCTGTAATATATAATTTGAAAAACTTGAGAAGATTCCATTTAAGAAATGCTAAAAATAGGTTGTAAAATCAGGTGTAAGCAAATAACCTAAAAAATTTTTTTGGAAAAATACTATAAAAATCTGCATTCAGGTTACTCAAAATTATCTCAGGGTTCTTTCTTACTCCAGAAAAAGCTAAACTGAAAGTTGCTGGTGATGTATTATGCAACAAATATAAAACAAAACTCTAATCCAAGACTCATTCTCAAAACATCTTATCTCCACATCAAATGATTGGTAAAGGAATATATATTTAGAGACTAAGGTAAAGTAAGAGTAAGTTAAAAAAAATGTTTAGGGTTTTAAAAATCACATTTTATGTCTTCTTGCTTAAATGTCATTTAAAATCAACTGATCAAATACGAAATCCAAATTTATTTGATAATAAGCTTCTACTGTACTGACAAGAACCATGACAAAAATCAGACAAGTTAATGTCAAGGAGGGCAACATGGGGGTGGGTCAGGGAGCAGCACTTGCTCTGGTGATCAATGAAAGCCTTTTCTGGTACTGCCCTCTGGAACTTGAGTGGCTCTTTCAGTTGCTTTAACATGTGGTGCTCTCTCTCCTGCCCCTGAATCTCCATGCATGTTGTTTTCCTCGGACTACTTGAATGGCCTTCCACTCTTCTTCCTTTTCCTTGGCTGGTGCCTATGTCACAATAGGTCAAACTGAGATGTCTTACTCTCCTCAAAGCCTTTGGGGTCCCTCATATGTAGTTCCTCTAGTATGTCTTACACTGAGTTATAACTTCCTGCTTACTTATCTGGGTACCCTGGCACACAATACTTTGTAAGGATGAGGGTCCTGGTGTACTTTATTCCCTCTTTCATCCCCAGCACCTAACATACTGTTTGGCATTAAATGCCCACCAAAGGCATATTTATTAAAAGAATGCATGCATCATAACAAATGAGGAGGTTTGATATAAAAGGAGAACACAGACCTAATTAAGTGAATAGGAGAGGACAGACCTAATTAAGTGAATAGCACAGGCAAACTCTAGTTTTGAAGAACTTGCAGTGGCATTGAGTAATCTCCACTTTTGTGCAATATAGAGGAAGAAGCAAGTAATGCTTTTGAAGGAATCATTAAGCAACACGTTTCAGCCTTGCAGTGATGGGGATGTACTAAGTACAATATGTAAACATGATTTGGATTTTTTCCTAAAGTGGGGTCAACAGTAGCCAAGGGGCTGGTAGTAGAGATGTGACAGTGGGGTAGACGTTAGTTGTGATGAGGATAAAAGCTCTTATCCTGGTGGTTTTTAACCATGGTTATTAGAAGAAAACCTGGTGCTCTTGTTACTAAATTTGTTCTTTTGAGGCAATGTAAAAAATATAAGATTCATTAAAGTTAAAAATCATGTAAGAAGAGAAAAATGTATATCCACCAACAAGCCATTTTAGGCAAAGTAGGCTATTTAGTTATTCTAAAATGCAGGTTATAACATGCCAAAATTTAAGGTTTTAATTTTTTAACTAGGACTAGCTCTAGTCAGCTGACCTACCTGTGTAATTCCAGATATAGTGAAAGAATGTCCAGGACTCAATAATAATTTTGACTGGCTGAGGAGAGAAGTACAAGAAGTTAGAATGTATATGTGATCATACAGGAAAATAAGTAATAAAATAGGAAGATAATGTTTTTTAAAACACACTGGAAAAGTATTCGTTATACATTCGAATTTAAAGTGGAGCCACTAGGATTTCTATCTGAGGGGATTCATTTACTCGAGTACTAACGCAAACTCAGAAGAAGCCATCTCGTCTCCAAGAGCACCACTCAGCAAGGGTCCTCAAGGGAAGCATTCTATCAAGCCTCCAATGTGTTATCTACAATTCACTTGCATGCCCATTGCCTTGTGCCCCAGAGGCATCTGTAGAACACAAGTAAAAGCCAGTCTTCTCTTTCATCTGCTAGTACCACATAAAACTGGGCGTTTCTAAACCAGGAAGATGACCTGTGATGTTATACATGGATGCTAAAAGTGGAAGTTTTCTTGCTGTGATGTGCTTAATTTGGTTTACAGACAATTTATAAAGCTTTTTGTCAGTGGACATGACCACAAAAGCAGATATTTTTCAGGCTTCTGAAGTACTTTGGTTCAAAAAAAACCCCACAGGCTCATATTTTGTATTATTTGGAGCTATAATTTGGCAGGATTTGAAATATGTAAGTTTCTTTCCCCCGAGACTTAAGAAGAAAGGACTTAGAGAAAGTACTCTCAGCTGGAATAGGGAGGGATGCAGGGAAGATCAGGTACCTTTTTAATATGTCTTTTTTTCCACTAAAGCCCTGATGTTAGAGGACATTCACTAGTGACAAACAGTGCAGTTTTCTTTGTGTGTGAACTAGAGCATTTCAGCTAAAAGCTTGAAGGAGCTTACAGGTAAGATGTCTCGGCAAGAGTTTCTCCCCTGAAAGAATACAACTTAATAAATGTGCACTGGCTCCATTTGGACCCCTACCTGTCTGGAAATACAAAATCACAGTCTGTCTGCTACCTTAGACTCGTGCCTCATGCACACATGAGCTGTCCCCCTCTGAGGTTTACTGGAGTGTATTTCATTAGAACCTCTTCGTGGCATTGTGAACCTGATTGTAATGAATGGGCTGAACTCTGAAAGCACTGGGCACTGACCTCCCATCTGCTGATATCCTAAATCAGGCCATTAGAGGATTCCACAAGAACGAGCGTGCTGTTTATAGGTTAATTTATCTCTCATTTGGTTCAACTAGATGTGTGCTTATAAAGGTCCTCTAATTGAATCTTATAGATGCCACAGATATCTTTCCATTTTAAGGAAGCCTTTGGAAATAAATATAGTCAGTTCTCAGTTATCTACGGTAATGGGGACTGGCTAGCATGGATGCGCGTAATATGGAGGTGGTCTTCTCTCCTCATTTGTGTGATTAATTGTAAACCTCCATCCCTATCCAATACCGAACCAGAACTGCTACAATGGCTGAACCTGGTCACTTTCTCATTTATTTTGGCTGATAATTCTCCCTTCAAAATGCTATAAACCAGCAAAGGAGGCCCAATGCCTGAATACTATATGTATCTCTTTAAAACATGAAGGTGTGTAGATACTGATGGAGTCAGATGTAGAAATTCACTTGATTAATGTCATAGTACCATTAGAAAAGTCAGGCGTGACTGTCTACAGCGTATATATACATTATAGTAGCCTGAGACCCAGTAATAATCACAAGGGCATTGTCTATTCATTTAATGCTCACTCTGTGCTAAGTACTAGACTAAATATCCATATTTAATGGTTTAAAGGAGGTTTGGAGCAACTGTTATCTTTATTTGGTAGATGAGGAAACTGAAGCTAAACAGATTAAATATTTGCCTTGCATGCAGTACTAGTGAGAACCTGGTAGGGACTGGAAGCCAGGCTTCTTCAACTTCCAAGCTCTTCTCCTCTGACCCCAGAATTGACTTCCCATCTTTCTCTCCCCAGCATGCAGGCTGTCAGGAGTCATCCACATGATGCCTTGTGGCACACGCTAGTTTGATATCCTCTTGCTGTACAACATGTTCTATAGCCACATCTTGATTCAACATCTTATAAAAGTTGTTTAATCCTTATCTGCAAGTTCCTGATACTGAAATATCATGAAAAAGTGTAGGTGCATGAGATGGCTCCTCTTAACTCAAAATTGATCATCTACCCACAGTACCTGGAAAATCATTTTTATTTTATTTTGATGCTTTTTTGAATTCTTTATGTGCTTTTGTCCCTTTTGCCAGAGACAATATACAAATGCTTCATTTTTTCCTATTTTAAAAATGATTCAACTACATGGAGCACCCATGTCATTGTTTTACTAAACTGTTGTCATACATGAAGAGCTTACTAATCACCTAGTGGAATGCCAACTCTTTGGCATGGCACTGTCCTTGCACACCTAGCAGCAGCCGAGTCCTACATATTTGAAGGTGTGTGCTTCTAGTACTTAATTCATTTATCACCTACCTTTAAGGGATAATTATGGGTGCATAATTTTAGCAACATCATTATGCCTGTTGATATAATGCAGAGCCGCCACAGTGGTGCAACCCCTGATTATATGTTCAATTAACTGCCACATGTTGTCAGCACCTCTCATCCACCAGGATTTCTTCTGTTGGATACTTGTAATAATTTATAGCAAAAATTGTCCTGCTAGAAATTGCCACAGCAAACCCATGGTCTCATAAGTTCACAGGCACAAGCAACTCATAGCTTTGTTTCTTTCTGGTCTGCACTTTTCGTAAAGAGAGGCTGGACTTGCAGTCAAAACTTGTAGTCAAATTGCCTGATTTCTGGTGTGGGTTCTATGTGATTTGGGGCAAGTTGTTAACTTCTCCCAGGAACTGTTTCATTTGGACATGAAATTAACGTGAAAGTGTGTGCCTTGCCTAACTTCCCTTGATTATTGTGAGGTTCAATTGGAATAATATATTTGAATGCACTCTAAAACTTGTAAGGCAGAGGGAAAATGTGACATGTGTTATCCTGATGTTACATTCATATGCACTAAGAAACATTTTCACCTTCCATCTTATGTTTGTGCAGTTAAACAATCTTTATCCATATTTTAATGGTAGAAAATAGCTGTTATTTTCACTTTTTTTACTATATGTAAATTCAATGAAGTCAGAGACAAAAATCTCATACCTCTTTGTTTCTTCTCTGAAACCCAGATTTGGGGAAGTGCTGTAACTTAAAATGCCTTGACTCAATGGATTTGAGGAATATACATTGTTGATATTAACTACACCCTTTCTTTATGAATTAGGCTTATGAAATTAACACTTTCTGGTGCTCTACAGTGTTCTGTAATGGAGGCAATGATGTTACAATAATTGCCTTTAGTCTAAACAGGGTTATTTTAGAGGAATAAATTTTAACTTGCAGCCAAGACCCACGAAGGGCTCTGTTTTGATAGCATCATCCTCATCTACAGAATAGCTCTGCCCCACATTTTTCATTTTGCTGATGTATTCATTTGGTTTAGATCTTCTTTTTTTTTTGAGTGAAAACATTAGTGCAAAATATGAAACTAATATCCATGTATCCTACAGTCCAAGGGGAAGAGAGCTATGAAGGAATAGGAATGCAGCTGGTTTATAAGATGCCTTATGGGAATTAATAAAAGGCATCCTCTTTGAGTAAACAAATTAGGAAAAGATGCCTCCTCTGTAAGGTAACAATCCCATGCCAGGGCATTTAACTTGGAGAGTGGAGTCTGGGCTTATTTCAGCTTCCATTCACTGTTTTTGATGGTACCTTTGTGCAAGGCACAAATTGCATGGTGACATGAGACGAGGGGACTTTTTTCCTATCGGGAAAACAAAACCCTCATCTCATGCAAACATATACTTATTACCCAAATCCCAGCACCAGATGGGTCTATGGAATGGCTACAGGCAACACCTTGTCCTCACTTTTCCACTTATCTTCTACCCCACCGTGGATTTTCTCTTGCTTTTTTTAAAAAATATTTTTCTTTATCTCTAACTCATATTAGGTTTTATCTGTGCAGGACTATGGATAAGAAAAGGAGAAGGCTGAGTGGGCCTTGTCATGGGCCCATCATTCTCCAAGAAGATGGCTCTGCCTACACAGAGTCAAGGACCTCTGGAAACACAACATTCAGATTTAAGATATTCCACAAATACTTATCATGCCCCTACAATGTACCAGGTTTCAGTGGTACAGCAGTGGCCAATTGTATAAGCTGTTTTCTCTGTCTGGATACCTCCCCCTGACCTGTCCAACTCCCCCTCCTTATCCTTTAGGTCTCAATTGAAATATTCCTTTCTTACTCAGACTCCTGTAATTTTTGTGGTCTTTCAAAACATTCTCCACTTTTGTGATTACTAGTGTCATGATATTCTTCCCTACGAGACTCTCATCACATGAGGCTGAGGACCATGACTGCTATGGCTCTGGGGCCTTGTTGAGTATCTGGTATATAGTAGACCCTCAGTAAGTACTGGTTTAATGAATGGACGAATGAATGAAAGAATAATGACTACAAAACATAGAACCCAATTAATTCACCCTTTGATAAACCTTTGTGAAAATGCTATTATGCATTTGAATGGGAGCTATATATCCATTCTTGAAATCTAATGAGCTTTGAAATTATTAAAGTTTCCTGCCTAGAGTTTTCCCTATAATCTTTGCATAAAAGATCTTTTTAAACAAAAGTATGTTAAATCAGAATATCAGAAAAAAATATCTTTTCATCAGTTTTAACAGTAATATGGCCATCTTATTTGACAAAAAGAGAACCTCAGAATTTAGTCCACTGGGGTGATTTATATGATTAATTGTGGCCTGCTGCTGCAATATGGCAATAGTGATAAATAACAATGTGCTGGGATATTTTAATTGTAAAACAGCCATTTCTCTGGCCTTTGATTGATCATGGTCACCGTAATCATGACTGAAACCTTTCATTAACCTTTTTGTATTTAATTTCTTCTTTCGAATTAACATCATTATAAATCCTATTCCCATGAACAAAACAACATGCATCCTTTCAAGAAGCACCTAAGCTTCCTGGCATTGTGTGGCTGCTGAACAGGGAGTATAAACTAACCCTTTTTCCCAAGCAAATTTGAGAAAGAAAAGGTTTCTAAAAGCCTGTGCTTCCTGTCTTCCCTCCTGGGTAGGTCTCATCATGATGTAGGGACACCCAGTGAGTATAATGTTCTAAAGACCCATAAAACATTATTTGACATGAAAATCTTGCCTCGCCTATGAGCTGGTGCTAATGAATTACATATGATGCAAAAAGCAGCATGGCTGAAATATTTTTATTAATACTAATAATATTTTTTGCTTATACAGCACCTTTCATTGCAGAAAACTGAGTTGGAGAGGAAGCTTTAAAGACCTACTCGGGGTAAAATTACTGGCTCATAACTTTTTAGACTTGCTGTTGCCCTTCCACCATGCTAGGGGCAGGGAGCTGGGTGTGCAGATAATGTGGTTCACCTCAAGGAATTCCAGTAGCCAGAGATTCCTAGACCTAGGGAGTCCAAGGAAAACAAAGTTAAAATATTTTTTAAGGGGTATCATATGTAATCTCCACAATATCACCGTGAAATGGGTGTTATATTTGTTTTATAGATTAGGTGACTAAGGCACAGAGAGATGAAGCAACTATCCCCACTGGCCCACATCCCTCTTTGGAAGGGTCCCGCTTGTGATTCCCTTGGGCTCTGGCCTGAGGAGGACGGGAGAGCTTGGACCACTGTTGGGGCATGCTGCTGATTGTCTGTGCTGTGTTTTGACACTTAATGTAAGATCCTCCACAGTCTATTTCTTTGGTACATGTACTTCTTTTAGTTTCCCAACCAGATTGCAGTCTCCATGAGGAGAATAATTTGAGTTTAGGTTTATAAAGTGTAGCTTTTATTTTTATAATTAAAACCCAGGACATATACGTCAATCAGGGAACAAGTTGTATCTTAGCTCGGGCTGCAATAACAGAATGTCATAGGCTGGGTAACTTAAACAACAGAAACTTATTGATTGAGGTTCAGAAGGCCAGGAAGTCTGAGATCAGGGTGACAGCATGGTTGGGTTCTGGTGAGATCCCTCTTCCTGGTTTGGTGACAGCTGCTCTCTCACTGTGTCCTTGCATGGCAGGGAGGGATAGAAATAATCTCTATTGTGTCTCTTTTTATAAAGGCATTAATCCCATTCATGACAGCTTCACCCTCATGACCTAATTACCTTCTGAAGGTCCCACCTCCAAACAGTACGACACTAGAGATTAGGGGTTCAACATATGAATTTGGAGGAACACAAACATTCAGCCCATAGCAATTTGATTTCTCATGGGGACAAATAGAAAGGATTTCGAAACCAGGGCCATTCTAGTAAACCCAGGACATAAGTAGTCATAACAATTAGATTTTCTTTTATAGGAAGACCAAAAGGAGAGTAGTCTGCTTTCATTTTTAAGTTACACTTAAGGTATGTGCATTTTTGTAGCAAATTGACGTCTGGCAACATTCAAAATGTCAGTATTTTTACTCTTTATGGGGTAATCATGCTCTAGGGACTTCATTTAAACTAATATAAAATCCAGAATGTAGAATTTATTTATTTTCACTAAAAATATACCTTTTAAGTGATACCTATTTGAAATGTTTATTTACTTTTAAGACAAGGCATCTAGGAAACCAAATAAGCATTCTGGGAATTTTCGAGACCATGGAATGCAATGTCCATGATACAGAAACATTTCACCTCCCCAAAATGCTACCTTGTGCTTCTTCCCAGGCAATTTTCTGTTGATGGACACAGTAGTTTCTAGTTTTTGTATCAAGTAACCTCCAGACATGGTTGAAGTCAGAACTGAAATAGATTTAAATGGATTTTTCTAAATTATCCACAGAGAATGTACTTTTAAGCTTATAGGAAGCTGTCAAACTGTTTTCCAGTGTTTGCATCACTTTATGCTAGTAATAGATGAGAATTCCAGTTGCTTCACATCCTTGCCAAGACTTGGTATTGTCAGTCTTTTTAATTTCAGCCATTGTAATGTGTATAATGGTATCTCATTTTGTCTTTAATTTGTATTTGATACAAATGACAGTAAACTCTGATGACTTAATCATAATAAATTTCTTTCCATGTGCTGATTAGCCACTTGTATGTCACCTTTTATGAAGTGTTTATTCAATTTTGCTTGTTTTAAAAACTAAGTTGTTTTCCTGTTTGTCAGATACAGTCATAGCAATTTTTTTGTCTTGTCTTTTATTTTTTTGATGGCACATTTAAAAGAGCAAAGACTTTTAATTTAAAGTTATATTTATCAATCTTTCCTTTATGATTCATTCATTTTGTATTTTAATCAAATAAATCTTTGCCTATGCCAAGGCTATGAAAATTTTATCCTATTTTTGTCCAGGAATTTTATAGTTTCACTTTTCAATTTAGATCTCTTATCCATTTTGAGTTAATTTGTGTATGAAGTGAGGTAAGGAATGAGATTAATTTTTTACAAATGAATATCCAGTTGTTTCATTTTCCAATCTTTTCCCTATTAAATTATCTGTGCAGTTTGTGTGTGTGTGTGTGTGTGTGTGTGTGTGTGTGTGTGTATTTCTATAAAATGTTTAAAACATGGACTATTGTTTTTATTTTTGTGTCTCTTGCTAACAATTTAGGAATGAGAGTGTTAAGCATGAGTCTCTTTTCTGAATCCAAAGCCTATTCTGAATGCAATAACGAGGAATTAGGAGTATAGTCATGTTCCTGGAGACTCGACTACTGACTCCATCTCACATCTTTGCTCAGGATCCAACTATGGGAGGATGGAAAGTTCTGAGAGTCTTATATAGAAACAACCCCCAAACTTCTCAAGGATTTGGTTATCAGGTTATTTTTTCTCTTCTTTCTTCTGTACCTCCCATCTAATACTTCCTATTCACATGGTCACCATGCCAATTTCAAATAACTTTTTCCCTGGGCTTACATGGATCTGTATTGAAATGTATAGTGCTTTATACATAAGTAAACTAGATCTGTAGAACTAGACTACACTAAACTATTCATATTAAACTTGTAAGAGACACAGTTTTTCTATCTTTAATAGTCTTTGAAAATAATTTATATGGTAACTGTGGATAGCATATACTCTATGAGTTAGGATACTTCTTGTTTTAGAATTTCCTTCACGGAGAAAATGTCAAACTGACCCTCTCTGTCACAATTTTCATCATTGTTTGTGTTTATTTTTCATTACATTGAGCTGTTACATTGCCCTAAGCTGTGGCAGATTTGATTTCTTGTAGTGCTGTGTTGTTCTGTTTTTGTTATCCTTCTCATTACTTCTTCTTAGCACCCTGTCCTTGACTTCATAATACTGGGAAGACCCAGCTTGCAAATCTGCTTTTGGCAGAATAAGATATCTTCATCTTTGAGGTCACGTTTCAGGCTTTTGTTCAGTCACAAGTTCTGTTTGGATTTATCCTCGGTGTGTCTACTTGAATATTCAAAAAGTCATCAGCTAGTCTAATTTGTTTTTTTTTTAGCCATGTAAAAGACTGATTTGCTTTGACAGGTGGATCAGAAACAGAATTGGAGCTATTTTATCTGGACCTAATTAAACAACCTTCATTACCGGCAGATATATGTTTGTGACTTAAAATTAGCATGATTGGAATTAAAACTCAAAATATAAGGCATTGAATTCAGATATGGCTGGTTTAAAAATAAATTCCATACATTTTAAATGCAGCAAGTCTGGATTTTAAATATCCTATAGTGACAAATTCCATTTAGGGTTGCGTGTGTGTGTGTGTGTGTGTGTGTGTGTGTGTGCAGGCACACATGGCTGTGGCCATAGATAATAGTAAAGATATGACCCATATTTTCAAAACAGTTACAGAGCAGCATTCTAAATTATGAAAATTTAATAAAATATTTTAAAAATCTAATTTTTCCTCTCCCCAGCCCAAAGTATTGAATTCAGCTTTGAGGATTTTGTGTAGCTTTCTTTGATTTCAAAGGTTACATTCTTTAATCAAATTATTTCTATTCATCATTGTCGAGTTTCTGTTGTGATTGTGTTTTATTATACATATCCTGATTATGTGTAGACATATGTATGTATAGACACAGTGAAACTTGCTTAAATTGTCCTTCCATACGTAACATTTAAACCACATTAGATTTTTTATAGTATTTTATTTCCTTAACCTTTTGAAAAAGATTTTGAAAGAATTTGTGTGTGCATATAAATCTACATAGACACACACATCAAATAATACATGTAGTTGTAGTTGTGCATTCTGGGTAATAATAGAAACTTAGTAATTATCAAATAATTATAAAATATAAACACATATTTTTTGTCTTTCTTAGACTTTTTGAGGGTTATTATGTACTGAGATATATGAGCCAGATTTTACCTTATGAAGAAAAATAAAAGGTTGAATAAAACATATTGACATTTCTGTTCAACATTAA
This sequence comes from Cebus imitator, assembly GCF_001604975.1. Taxonomy (NCBI): domain Eukaryota; kingdom Metazoa; phylum Chordata; class Mammalia; order Primates; family Cebidae; genus Cebus; species Cebus imitator. Next base: position 1,984,457 of record NW_016107601.1, read on the forward strand.
GGCTGCAGGAATTATGGTGGATTCCTTTTCCTAACAAACATTAATATGAGATTCCTGGTGTGATGAGAAATGGATATCAAGAATCTAATCCCTCCCCCTGCCTTTGTGCATCAGAAGCCTTCTCCAAATTATTAAAATTCCAGGTCTTTTGTGATGCTTCTTGATGCATCGTTGCAATTTTAACTGCTTTAAAATGCAAGTAAGAGCACCTTCTTAGTATTACAGCCTCCTTGTGTACCTAACTTTTTTTATAAAATATAAAATAAAGCATTTGTGTTTATCCATGTCCTTTTAAAAATTAGAATTTCCAGATGGTCCCTCCTTTTATATATTCTTCTAGGAATCAAAACAACAGTTTCTGCACGTGTTTGTCACCCTTGTTTGGATTTACTTGGCTCTTCCTTGTTACTAATGAGGGATCTAGTTCAACCATTGCCCCTTCTTCTGATCTTTGTTCCGTCACTTCCCTTGATATAAAAGAGGTACTGACTTAACACTAGTTCAGTAGTAGGCATCACTTTCATTTGTGTTCAGTAGTAGGCATCACTTTCATTTGTGTTCCAAGTAGAATTGTTATTTTTTGCCATGTACAGTGTCACCTTCTTTGAATCTTTTTTGAATCCCAGGTTTGACATATCTGAGCTGTAGGTGGTTGAAATTTAATTTGGGAGCATCCAGATGAGCTGGTTGGCCAAAATGAAATTTAAATCTTTGTTTTCTTGTTCTCTTTTACAAGGGTGTTTACTATTCTTTCTTTTTTTTTCCTAATGCAGTGAGGATGATGATAATATCTTTATCCAGGCTTCTTGCCATTGTCTGGCAATTCCCTTAGTGCTGAGAAAGCCTCTAAAGAACTGGCCACATCAGGTAGGAGGCTGAACAAGGGCTTTCTGAATGTTTGCCTTAAGCCTGTCAATGTGTAAAAGGCTGTGTTTTTGTAAAATTGTATCAGTTTTGCTTTGTCAAAGCCCATTGCATAGCATTCAAAAATTAGATTAATTTTTGGAGTTCATAGGCATAGGTTTGAATTCTAGCATCGCAATTTACAGACTGTATGACCTTCGAAAAGTTGCTTAACATCATGGAGCTTCACTTTTCTCATCTGTAAAACCAGGATGATCAGGCTCGCACTCAAGGAGAAGTGAGGGTTAAATAAAGAGAGTGTAGCATAGTAGTTGGGAGCAGAGAGGCTGGGGCTGGATCACCTACTTTCAAGGACATGCAGCTATTACTTGTCACATGATTTGGGCAATTCATTAATCTTTCAACTCTTTGGTTTCCTCATTTGAGAATATGGATTATAATAGCATCTATATACAGGATTGTGAGGATTAAAACAAATAATACCTTTAAAGCACCTGTAACCTTACTTGGCAACAAGGGAAGCATCTCATAGATTCATTCGTTTAACACATATTTATGAGATACCTACAATGTGGAAAGCATTATTTTAGGTTCTGGAGAGGGCAGTGAACAAAATTCCTTCCCCCGTAGCTTTTATTCTAGTGGGTGGACGCAGACAAAATAGCGAATATAATAGCAACTATAAATAGCAAATGTAAAAATAGCATATATAATAAGAGGTGTGGAGATAAAGCAGAAAAGGAGGATAAGAATGGTAATGGGTGGGAGTGCAACTTGAGATAGGATTGTCAGGGTAGCCGACTGAGAAGACATTATTTGAGCAAAAACCTGAAGGTGGGAAAGATGGAGCCATTGTTAAATGAAGTCTACAAATGAGTAAATGCAAGACCCTAAGGCAGGAGACTGAGTGAGCAGAGGGTGACAATAATAAAAGATAAGGCCAGAAAGGAGATCAGGGCCAGTTCAGAGGGTCTGACATCTACTATCAGGAATTTGGTGTTTTATCCTGAGAGAGCAGAAAAGTCACATGATCTGACACATTTTTAAGGAACGGCTGGCTGGAAGTTGTGGGTGGACTGTAAGGGGCAAGGGTGGAAATGGGATGATGAGTTCAGAGCTATAATTGGAAACAAGGGAAGGGATGAAGCTGCCCTGCTTTGGGATGGGCCAGGTGGAGGTGGCGAGTAAGCAGAATGGGGATATATTCTGAAAGTGTTGCTGTCGGCATTTGCCATCACTGTTACTAAATGAGATGATGCACAACTCATTTGGAACATTGACTGCTACAGAGTAAACATTTATAAAATGGTAGACTATTGTTTTTAATGAATAAACTACTTTTAGTCCAAAATTTTTCTTGTGAATTTGGGAAGAAACTGAGACTTGCTAATTAATTGTCTCAAGAGGAGTTAAGTGTGATGTCAGGAAGGACTTCACTCATATACACAATGCCCTGTGAAGCACTGGATTAAATAACTAAGGAGATTTGAATCTTACTTTTCTAAATACCTGCATTTAGGAAACTACCTATGTAAATATTTCCTAGTCGAAGAACCCATTAGATAAGGAACAGGCAAACTACCCCTCAGGGGCCAAATCTAGCTCACTTCCTGTTTTGCAAATAAAACTTTACTGAAACATAGCTATGTTCATTTATTATGTATTATCTATAGCTGCTTTCATGCTACACAGCCGAGTTGAATAATTGTGAAGCCTAAAATACTTACTATGTGGCCCTTTACAGAAACTGCCTTAAATGAACATTTATGTGTGGCTCAAAGTCATAAAGACATACTTATTCAGGACATATTTATGAAAATGTATGGCATCTAGCACTTAGTATAGACTCAAAGGTACTCACAAATATGTTTATTTTGGAGGAAGAGTCTAGGCATGCATCCTTCAGAAGGTCTCATCATCATCATAGTACTATTTATCAATGATTTACTACATTCCAGATGACTGTTCTAACCACTTTACATTTAGTAGGGCATTTCAGCCTCACAGCAATCATTGGGGAGATAATATTGGTATTCTTATCTTACCGATGAGAAAACTGAGGTACAGGGGGGCATGTTCAGAGTTGAACTGTATGTGTCTATCAGAGCCAAGCATGCAAACATAGGCAGTCTGGCTTTAGAGCCTATGTTTTACTTCTATCTAGGCAGCTTTTGAATGGTTCCTTTGCTAGATTGTGTATGGTGTGTGTGTGTGTGTGTGTGTGTGTGTGTGTGTGTCTTCCCTATCAACAAACTCCTACATTTGGCTATTGAACTCTACCTTGTGAGATTGTTCAATGCAATGATCATTCACATCCCTGCTGTCTAAATGGCTACAACACAATGACTCTGTTCAGCAGCTGGAAAAACTGCCCCATCCCCAATTTCCTTTTAAGTTGACAGAATAACAGAAAGCCAATTTTGATGCTTGTAAGTGTGAAATTTCAAAGAATCATGCAAAATTAATTTTCATATGCTTGTGAATTTATCCAAGTTGAGGGGTTCTTAACTCTTGAAACTTCAATGTTGGGTTGCTAAAAGTGGATATCGTCTTCCTTTAAATAACAGGCTATTTTAGAATAAGATTAGATCTGTCAGAATTGAAAATAGTGTATTTATGCTCCATGGTAAACCTTTCATTTCTTTAAGGGCTCTAGGTTCCCAAGGGAGTTTTAAAAATCCAAATGATGTTCCTGAGAGCTGGATTTTGCATTTGGATCACTGATTGAGCCTACATGTGAAAATAGAAGTTATCTGATAATCACCAATTGACAACACATTTGAAAAGAAGCAGCTCAACTTATTTTGGCTACAATCTGCAGTAATGTTTCTCCTTTTCCCCATTCCAAGGGCTTTACTAGATGATAGCTTCAAATAAGTGTGTTTTCCTGGGGAGTTCACCCATTTTTGGTTAACTGCCATGCTAAAGATGCAGCTGCCACAGATCAGAAGCTGCAAGGTACGAGGGTGTTGTAGCTGCTTACAAAGTGCCCCAATTCATGGTTTAGATGCCAGAGCCCCAAGTGCTTGTCCAAAGGCAGAGTCTCATTCAAAGCCCATGGATATGGCTTCTTGGTGTTTCTCTTTTGTTGACATTTGCCATTTTCTTTCACACACACAAAATCCATTCTCCAGGTAGTGCTCTACTTTTCAAGGATTTCCCCCAAAGACTCTGAGACTTCAATTGGCCTAAGAATTAAGTTGTCTGGATTTAGATGTATGCAGTAAATAACTTGAAAATAAGGAACTCACCACACTTTAGTATTCTCATAGAATGCTAGAAATGCAGGGGGAAATAAAAACTTGGTTTACAAGTGAATAGATTGTGCACCATGGTAATGGAGGCCAAGGGTGCTGTTTATTCCTACTGTTCCTTCCCTCCCTTCCCTTTCCTCCTCCCCCCTCTTCCCCCTCCCCTAACTTTCCCTCTTCCCCCTCCCCTAACTTTCCCTCTTCCCCCTCTTGCCCTCCCCCCTCTTACCCTCCCTCCCTCTGTCCCTCCCTCCTTCCCTCCTTCCCTTCCTTTCTTCCTTCCTTCCTTCCCTCCTTCCTTCCACATATAGTTACCAAGTTTCTACTATGACCAACTGTGTTGGACTCTGAAGATACAATTATAAACAAGACCAACAAAGGTCATTGCCTCTTGGAATTTACTGGAAGAGACAGAAATACAACAAATAATTAACAATAAATTATGCACATAATTATGTGATTACTCTAGGTAAATTCTGTGTAGAGAAAGTATAGAACATGATGTGCAAGAGCAATGGGAAACTTAAGACTGATAAGCAGGTGAGGCCCCTTTCCCCAGGGGGAAGTGTCACATCAACTGACACTTGATAGATGAGTAAGAGTCAGTCAGACAAGAGAAAGCAGGGGAGGTGGTGGGCAGAAACATCTCTGGCAGATGAAGAAGGGCCTATGCTAGAAAGGACTGAACGAAGACCGGAATGGATTCTGTGCACCATGTGAGGGTAGAAGCATGTGAATTTAACCTGGAGAGGTAGTCAAGGGCTGTGACTTGCTGCTTGGCAGACCAGGTTTTTAAGAGCAATGAGAACCAACTAAAAAATTTATGGAGGTCAGGCACGGTGGCTCATACCTGTAATCCCAGCAGTTTGGGAGGCCAAGACAGGTGGATCACCTGAGGCTGGGAGTTCAAGACCAGCCTGACCAATATGGAGAAATCCTGTGTCTACTAAAAATACAAAATTAGCCGGGCATGGTGGTGCATGCCTGTAATCCCAGTTACTTAGGAGGCTGAGGCAGGAGAATCGCTTGAGCCCAGGATGCAGAAGTTGCAGTGAGCCTAGGTTACGTCATTGCACTCCAGCCTGGGCAAGAAGAGCAAAACTCCATCTCAAAAAAAAAAAAAAAAATTAAGTTGTGTGTGTGTGTGTGTGTGTGTGTGTGTGTGTGGTCAGAAATGCAATATTTGATGGATTTTTCTTGTGTGTTTGAGAACCTCACAGAAGATTCCATGGAAATCCATGATTATTCTCATTTGAGACTTTACCCTTAAGTGCCTATTATATTATGTGCCTATTTTATTATGGCAAAACTGAACATTGTCTCTCAAATCTTCAAAAGTCTTGTGAATTATCAGGAGTAAGTTTTGAGACTGTGTTATTTGGGGCTAGAGTCAGAAGACATAGTAGAGAGAGTTTGGCTCACGAATTTTTGGTATACCTGATTTGGGACAACTTTTCTGAATTAGAAAAAGGTGCGGCAGAGTTTTAAAATTCCTAGGAGGTTTTTTTATTTTGTTATGTGTTGTTTTGGTCCTCTGGTTTTTTATTTTGTTGTTTTGTTTCCCCAATGCATTTGATAACTGTATATTTTACTATTGATGTCATTTAAATAAATATTTACCCTAGATTTTGACTTTCCTTGCACAACATACCAAATTGTTGGCAGCTCAATACCATTCCCCATCTTCTCTGTGCTACCTTTATTGGAGGGACTCAAAGCATAAGGATAAAATTCCTTAAAAATCTCTGCTAGAAGATTTCCATTTTAGATTCTACCAGTGAAAGATACTTGTGCAAAGATTGGAAGGCAAACGGGAACAAAAATCTATGATTGCTTCTTGCCAGCATTGGGTAGATAGATGTTTGAGGTATGAAAGGTAACAGAATTAAGATTTTTCCAGAAGCTCTGGATGTTCTCCTATAATTTCTTAGCACTACTTAGGTGCTAAAGCTGGCTGATATCATCAGTGGCAGTTTACTTAAATATATGTATCTCCTGGTTTCCTGAATGCTGGTGGTGGCATCCCCTTTTGTTACATCCGCCTTTCCAACATATTTTAAATTTGTGTTGCAACCATTTCTGCATGAAATACCTAGAATGGTGTCTGTTTTCCTGACAGAGCTCTGACTGATATAAACCATTATTCATCAGTTCATATTTGTAAACTGAATTAAATTTAGTTAGTAAATTGACAACTGTCCTTTAAAAATAACATTTAACCAGCCTGGATGATATTATTAGTCTTTACTTGAATATTCTATTCTTAGTCATGACCTCAACACCCTTTTCTAAGCTTCAAACCCCATTAAACTTTCTGATAAATAGACATACTATCAAGGTCAAAAATCTCAAACTCCTAACTAGAATATAAGAACTTTGTTTTTATTGTTGTTTTCAGTTGGAGTCTCACTCTGTCACCCAGGCTGGAGTGCAGTGGCACTATCATGGCTCACTGCAACCTCCACCTCCCACGTTCAAGCGATCCTCCTGCCTCATCCTCCTGCGTAGCTGGGACTATAGTTGTGAGCCACCATGCCCCACTAATTTTGTATTTTTAGTACAGATGGGTTTTCACCATGTTGGCCAGGCTGGTCTTGAACTCCAGACCTCAAGTGATCCACCCACCTTAGTATAAAGGCTTTCAAAAGCTGCCTTCAACCATATTTTGCTTCTTCACCTCTGATCTTGCCCTCTTGAAGCTCTAGTATCATATGTCTTCTGTAATTGATGTTTCTGGGTTGGTGCTCATGTGATTCTGTCCGCCTGGCTGCCTACATTTTATTGTTCTGTGAAATCCATACATATTCTTGAAGATCCAACTCAAATATCTTTTCTCCTTCTCCACTATTTTTCTCACACACCTCTCCCAACAATCCCAACTAAACCTCAAAAGCAATGTATTTGTAAGCCAGATTAAAAAATTATATTATTTTCTAGCTATTTGTTTTGTTTCCCATTTTCACTACATAATAAATTCTTTGAGAGATGAAACTCATTCATTTTTGTGTCTCAGAAACTTAAAACTCAATAAATGGTCATGGACTTGAAATATTGAGTTGAAATAGACTGTCACCTATGTGCCATGTGTGCAAAAAAAAATAGCCAGAAGAACCACCAGAAGCTTTTTTAAAAAGCAAAAAACTTTTCAAATTGATCTAATGCTTCATAAAGTAGCCTAGGGAAAATTTTGACTTTACTCTTGTCTTGTAAAAAGAAGAAAACTACTGAAGGAATTTTCTTGTTTTTCAAAAACTGATATTTTGAATATGTATTTTTTTCAAGATATAAAAATGTAACTCCTGCTAAAGCCTTTGGGCATATGTACAGTTATAAATATAACATTAAAATACAAGTATACATCATAATTTAATTGTACCATACAACATAGGGAAGGAGAGGTAGCAAAGACTGGCATATGGCTTGCAGTAGAGGCCTCTCCTGGATGGCCAGTGGTGTGGGGTTAGAGGTGATGACACAGAGAATGAGAGGGCAGATGAAGAGTTTCATAGCATTAAATAGGATTGCATGGAAGAACAGGCATGAGGAAACTATGGCATCCCATCTGGCTAAACAACTCTACATAAATCTTCAATCACAGCCATTGATCAACCCAAAAGGCAGTTTTAGATCTTGAGTCCTCACTAGCTGGGTATATGCACAAACGGTGTGTTAAAGAACAAAAACCTTTGTGATGACACAATGCCAAATGGACTAAATTCTCAATTTGCATGTCTTACTGACTCAGTGTGGAATTCTGAACAGGTTATTTAATATCCTTAGGCCTCAGGTATTTCAGCCATTTATGGGGATAATAATGTGTGACTTTTACTTCCATCACAAGATTGTTTTGTACTTCTCTTCTAGACATTTACATATTCAGTTCCAAAGCTGACTCCAGGCAAGATTATGACGTAGAGAAGATTTTTTTCCTGGTATCTTCCTGTCTCCAAAGTCAGAACTCCATCCTCCTTTCTGATTCCCCATTCTACCATGGTTACTTTTCCCAATAAGCCCTGGTGGATGGCATGTTAAATGTCCTTTGCATTATAGGTGACATTTGCATAGCATTTTATAACATATGTGAAGACTTATTTTACTCTCATGGGAGGTTTGATAGGTAGTAATTATTATGATCCCCATTTTCCAAACCAGGAAACTAAGGCATAAGTATTAAAAATCTTGCATCGAACCACCTACCTAATAAATGGTATGTCAGAATTTGCAACCCAACAATTTTATTCTAAAAAACTAATACTTCTGAGAAATACATGAATCTTAAGAAGACATTCTTGAAGATTTAAAAGTTTTGGAACACAAAAATCTTTATGAACTTGCTAAAGAGCTCCCTGGGGATAAGGCTCATATTCATCTTGTTCATTGTTGGATTTCTAGCTGATGGCAAAGTGCCTCACATATAGTAGCTATTATTTCAAAAATAGTAGTAAGTAAATGAATAAAATAATAAGTGAATAGTAGAATAGCTATTCTCCTATTGATCTATCTATATATCTATGAATTTATTATCTATATATGTCTATGTATCTATATATTATATACATTTATGTATAAAAATGTGTGTGTATAGTTTTTATTTAGTTCTTTTTTGTACAAATAGGTTATCCCTTCTCATTTCATTCTTTTTCTTGACAAAAATGTAATTTTCTACATTTTTATTCCTTTCCTTTACACAACGAAAAAATTCTAGGCAGGTCAAAACACCAAAAGCAATGGCAACAAAAACCAAAATTGACAAATGGGATCTAATTAAACTAAAGAGATTCTGCACAGCAAAAGAAATGATTATCAGATTGAACAGGCAACCTAGAGAATGGGAGAAAATTTTTGCAATATATCCATCTGACAAAGGGATAATGTTCAAAAAACTTAAACAAATTTACAAGAAAAAAAGCAACCCCATCAAAAAGAGGACAATGGATATGAACAGACTCTTCTCAAAGGAAAACATTTATGCAGCCAACAAACATATGAGAAAAAGCTTATAATCACTGGTCATTAAAGAAATGCAAATCAAAACCACAATGAAATAACCATCTCACACCAGTTAGAATGGCAATCATTAAAAAGTCAGGAAACAACAGATGTTGGAGAGGATGTGGAGAAATAGGAATGCTTTTATACTGTTGGTGGGAGTGTAAATTTGTTCAACCATTGTGAAAGACAGTATGGTGATTCCTCAAGGATTTAGAACTAGAAATACCATTTGACCGAGCAACCCAATTACTGGGTATATACCCAAAGGATTATAAGTCAATCTACTCTAAAGACACATGCACACATATGTTTATTGCAGCACTGTTCACAATACCAAAGATTTGGAACCAACCCAAATGCCCATTAATGATAGACTGGAAAAAGAAAATGTGGCACATATATACCATGGAATACTATGCAGCCATAAAAAGGATGAGTTCGTGTTCTTTGCAGGGACATGGATGAAGCTGGAAACCATCATTCTCAGTAATCTAACACAAGAACAGAAAACCAAACACTGCATATTCTCACTCATAAGTGGGAGTTGAAAAATGAGAACACATGGACCCAGGGAGGGGAACATCACACAGTGGGGCCTATGAGGGGTAGGGTGTTAGGGGAGGGATAGCATTAGGAGAATACCTCATGTAGATGATGGGTTGGTGGGTGCAGCAACTCCCATGGTACATCTATATGCACGTATATCCCAGAACTTAAAGTGTAATAAAAAAAAATGTCCTAAGAACAGCCATATAAAGGTATGCACATTTTTATGTAATATATGGTTATGCATTAGCTTAATGTAGTATTGAGGGCTATTTCCTCTGATTGAGCAGATATCCACAGTGTGGAAATAATGTTCTTAGTTTGAACACTTATGAAGAAATAAAACATGCTAATCATTTAAAAAATTCTAGGCAGATCATTATGGAAATATTTTTGAATTTTGTAAATAAACTTTTTACTTTGGAATAATTTTAGATTCACAGAAAAGTTGCAAAGAGAATATAGAGATCCTTGTATGCTCCTCACACGGCTTCCCCTAATGTTAACTCCGTACATGACTGAGGTACATTTATCAATGCTAAGACAGCAACATTGGTCTGTTACTATTAGTAAAACTCCAGACTGTTTTCAGAGTTAACTAATTTTTCCACTAATGTCCTTTTTTCTCTTCTAAGATTACATACAAGATAGCACATTGCATTTAAACATCACATCTCCTTAGTCTTTTCTGGTTTGTGACAATTCCTTAGTCTTTCCTTGCTTTCTTGACCTTGACAGTTTTGAAGAGTATTGGTTAGTTATTTTGTAAAATCTGTCTTAATTCGGGTTTTTCTGATGCTTTCCTCCTGATTAGACTGGGATTATATGTTTTGGGGAAGAACACTACAAAAGTGATGCTCCTTCTCCTCGCATCCTATCAGGCCTATGTGTTGTAAACATGACCTATCACTGGGGGTATTAATTTTGATCACTTGATCCAAGTGGTCTTTGACAGATTTCTCCACCATCAACTTACCCCTTCTTTTGTACATGCCATCTTTGCAAGCAAGTCACTAAATTCAGTCCATCTTCAAGGGAGGGAAAGGGGTTTGAGGGAGGGCATTAAGGACCATCTTCTGGATGGGAGTGTGCACAAATTATTTAGAATTCTATGGGGAAGATTTTTCTCTTCTTATTTGTTTATTTACTCCTTCATTTATCTGTAGCAATAAGAGCTCATATATATTTACTTTATACTTTGGGTTATAATCTATTAATAGTGTTATTTATTCTGTTGCTCAAAGACCTTTGACAGTCTTTTTAAATATGTGCATTTTTAGAGTCTCTCACTTATCAAAAAGGGTTCTGTCTTATTGTCTTATTAGCCTAGCACCATCATCATTGTTTGACCAGGGACAGTGAAGTCTCCTGTCACAGCCTCATGTTACAATTAGTTATAGATATTTTTCTCTGTGTGCTCAACAATTTACCAAAGTCAGTCCCTTGCTCAAGACCACTGGTGAAGGATCCAGGCCATGATCCGGGTTCCTAAGGCTGCTTCTGGAAAGCAAAAATGTAGTGAAAGCTGTAAGGAGCCAGGGCCCTAACATTTCAACACTTCACACTGATCTTTGGGAATGCAGGGACGGATGGGGGAAATACATCCCATGAGAGTCCACTCACTGTTCCCTTGACTTCTTTGATTTCAGTAGCAGTTGGAGGCTTAAGACAGGTGATGAATTTGGTCCAGAGTGAGGTTAGTTGAGAAGGAAATGAAAACAGAGGTTTAACAGGAAGATTAGTGGACTTTCTACCTCTGGGCAATAAATGTCTGCTTTGGTCCTCACTAATCAGTTTTCCACATGCCTCGTGCCATTTGCATTACTTAGGATGAGTTCTTAAAGCTCCATTAGTAAGTGTTCAAATCACTGTTTTGAACAGGCTGTTTTTGTCAGTGCCCTCCTTTTAACCCACTTCTTTTTTTTCTAAATGTGTGCACATAGAGGGCTAGTCAAGGGGGGAAATTATGCTGATTAGGAAGCATGGTCTATGATGGAGAAATTGCCTTTGAGTCTGAATATATAACTCCAGGATAGAGAGGCCTCTTTAACACTTGCATAGAGTATACACACATTTCATAGCTCATAGCTCAGGGCAAAGAAAATGGGCATCTGATAAATTTGCATGTAAAAAATATTGAAGTCAGCCAAACAATAATATATCTCTTGACAGGAAGGAAAAATGATGTGCTTTTCTTTAGCTCTGTAATATTTAGAAAACATCTACTATGTTTAAGAACATAGAATTGAGACTGTTAGAGAAAAGTGGAGCATAAATAGCTCTTAGTTGTCTCCCTCCACACCAGTAACCTCTTACTTTCTTCCTATCTCTTCTACTTTCACTGGAACCTTAGTTTTCTCATCTCCTTCCCCTCAATTTCAAATGAGTATTTGCATTATAAGGTCAGGACTCAGGCAGTGTTGCAAGTCTACAGTGATTTCAGCTTTAGGAGGGAGGATAGCAGAGGGTCAGGGGACATAAAGGAGTTATTGCTCATTGTGAAATGCCCTTTCAAATGTTCCTTATATTCTGCTTAGTTTTGAGAGAGTTTCATAGTGGTTGACAGATTATGTAATCTGCTCACCCACTGATAATTTTTTGGCGTGGAGAGATTGTACAGGTGTTTCGATTTGAGCCAGTCTCTAGTTAATAATCAATAGTCCTGTTGTCTAATGAAGTGATGGCCTTGACACCCTGGCCTTTGTGCAGTGTTAAAATAACATTGATCGCTATCATTATCATATGCCCTTGATATACTGAATAAGGACGTGGATATCAATCTTAGAGCAAAGTAACATTTCATAAATCTTGTAGAAATAACCAGGATTGTCCAAACAGGCATATGCTTCTTGACAGCAATGTGACAGAGGAGTCTAAGACACAGATAATTTATAATTTATCTCTAAACCTTGATTGAAAAATCCCTCCAAAGTAGCATTTAGTACAAAGTGTGTTTCTTGTGCCAAAAAAGACTTGGGAACCTTCTGATTTTCTTTTTTATAGTAGATTACATTGGGAGAAATACTTCTGTGGCACTTCTGGGATGGAGGGAGGCAGAGCTGAAAAATTTCCCTTGGTTTTTCCTTTCTGAACTTTATTTTAAATTTGTGTTATGTTTCAACAACTTGTTAAATAGTAGTCATGTAATTTGTGTGGAGAAGACTTTAAGGCACGACAGGCTCTCACCCAACTGGGCTGAGGCACTAGGGAAGGAGGATTATTTTTCCAACAGACCCTCTTCATCATAATCTCATATTTTAAACTTTTTCATTCTATTTGACATTTTTTTCTATATTCATAATCAATTTCTTATCAAGAAACACTAATTATTCTTGTGATTATTCTGATTATCCTAGTATTAAGGGGTTAAATTATTCCTTATTGCTGGATAAAAAATGATATGAAATCAAGAACATTGGATCAAAATTTCAAGAAAAAATTATTTCTTACTTTGGTAACATTACCCTTCTAAAACAATACACTAATGAATCATTGCCTTTTGTAGACACCTTTATCACAAATATAATGAAACATTTGCTCAGAGAAGTAGGTCTTAAGCTCAATATTTTTCCAGTCCAGAATAGTTACTGAAAGTTGTATGAAGACTCTGAGAATCAGGGTGTGAATAATTTAGAGCAATTACTTTTATGTTACAAAATTATCCCTGTACAGTCAATAGAATTCCAGAATGGGTAAACAAGAAGAAAGAGTGCAACAATTCCTCAAAATTTAATGAATTCTTAAATGTATAACCACATTTAGAGGAGACAAAAGAAGACAGGAGCCTTAACCAGGATGCAGGCTGATGAAACAGAGATGTTTTTATTATCAATTTACGAAGGTAAAGATGGTCTCATAAAAAAAAAAAAAAACACCAGTTTTGTTTTTTAAAATAGGAAGAGGTCTTGCTTACAAAAAACCAAACTATTGGGTATACTATTGCATGTTATGTTTTGTGTATGTGTCTGCGTGTATGCATGTGTGTACTTTCATTCTGTCCATAGGTATAGTTCATATTAGTGTTACTGACGACATGCCCATCTGACAGAAAAATGTAGCTCTTTGTAAATTGAATGTGGAATAGAAGTTCTGTGAAAATGAATTTTAATTTTCACAGAAAAGTAGTCATTGAAATTGAATTAGAAAAATCAGAGTATAAAGCAATTTTTGTCCCTTCTTAGAGTAACTTCTTAAAAGATCATTGTTTTAAGATTTTATCTACAAGATTTTTGGATGTTACATTTCAAAGATAGAAAAAATAAAAGGAGCACCAGGTCTTTCCTGTAAACCTTGGGGTGGGAGTGAATGCCCACGTGTAAATATTCAGTTGTTTGTAGCCTTGTTAGGTCCTCGTGCTTCACTAAAGACACCTAAGGAGAAAACAACTGATATTTGGGCTTCAGTAGGTTGCAGGAGGACACACAGATGACTAAAGCCAGAGCCATTTTTAATAACTAATTTGCTCCCCTTAAAAAAAAAAGGAAGAGAGCCCTCGACTCTGTAAAACCTTTAGTCACTAGTCTGCCAAAAATGTAAATATTTTAAAAAAATCTATTATTTACTAGGCAGGAAGCTTTCTGGGAGGTGGCAGGGTAGTGGGGGAACACAGATAAATGTGCCAGCCACACGAGCTTTATGGCCACTCCAGGCCCAACTGTCATTCCTTCGGTACTTCCTGTCAGTCTGACTAAACTCTGTCATCCCTCAACCCGGTTTAAATTAACAGGTAATTTGTAAATGTCACTTCAGGTTAGGCCGATCATTTTGTTTCTACTCTACCAATGCAAAGTCTAGGACTAATTTTTCTTGTCTTCTTTTAATAGGATTTTCATTTATAAATAGAATTATGTTCTGAAAATAAATTACAGTAAGTGATGCACAGAACGGGCGGCAGCGGCACTCTCATAGAATTTCAAGCACCTACATCAGAAGAGATTAATAAAAACACTTCAAAGGCTAAATTCTATTTAAGCAGAAGACAGCTTTTGGTTAATATTTAATCTGAGTAACTGAGATCTTGGTGGAAAATATAATTTTTTAATATCTAAATTAATTTTCAAAACAAAACCATTAATTTTGTTTGGAGAGTTTGTGCAGTGAGAAAGTTCCAGTAATATATTTGTAGAGGGAAAAGTTAATCAATTAATTTTGTAGTGAAAAAATAGCTTTTAATATTGTATTTGTTCTAAATGAATTTCTGTTATTTGTTCAGGTGTAGTGGTTTAGGATTCTTTCTCCTAAGCCTTTTCCATCTCAGCAGGTAAAGGAGAAAGCTCTAGGGGGAAAATCTTGTTTTATAATAACTCTTCCATGGCTGTCATGCCCTTCACCTGGTTCTTTACACAAAGGTCTCCTGCTAGAACCCTCCACCTGTCCACCCCTAGAGACTGCAAGGCTGGCTAGTAGGGTTTATCACACGGAAAGCTTTTGGCATTGCCGCTGTGGCAGGTCCATTGCAATCATGGAATTTTTGCAGAGAGGAAATGACGGTGAGAGATGTAATGGGAAATCATGCATTCTAAGTCACATGAGAAGTATTTGCCAAATGTTAATTGATTGAGTTAACGATATCTCTATCTCTATCTGCATCGGTATAAGTACCTACATCTATATTGTTGGTGGAACAATCAAATAGATCATTTGTGCCATCTCATCAGTTCTGTCGTTCTGTCATTTACTAGCTTTGTGAGTTTAGACACATTCTTTGTAAGTTCATATTGATTTGGTAAATTTAACATCTACGTCTTGTCTAATTTAACATGGATTTATGCAGCTGACATACATTGTCCATGCAATAATCCTATTTTGATAGCTATAGATATAACCCAAACCACAGCCTTTCTCCAGGATGGAATATGGCTGCACTGAGAAAGCTTTCGTCTTTTGTCTGTCCTACTGCCAGAATAGCACCATTTTAATAGGAAGATAAAGGAAATAGTTAATGCTTATGATCTTCTATTAGTTAAAAAGAAGTTCCGGAGTCAAAGCAACTAGCTGTTCCAGTACTGCGTCCAATACTCCTACCTTCTCCCACTCTATCCTATTTTCCCAATGTTCTTGGACTGTTTTCTTTATGTTGATAAAGAGATATAGAGACAAAGAAATTCAAATTGTGTTTGATCCAAGCCTTCACCAAATTTCTTCTCTACCTCTTCTCTAATGTCTTTTGATGAACAAACACACTGTGGGATTTTTAATTCCCTGAAGTAATTATCTTCTTACTGGACATAGTCTTTTAATAATTAAAGTCATATGATCATATTATAAAAATTTGGAAAATGGGAAAATTATTATCCATATACCTCTGCTGTCCTAACACATTGCCATATTTCTTTCAAGTGTTTTTTCCTATATGGCAGTTTTTAAATTCAAATGTAATTTTAATCAGTGTATGTATGATTTATAACATTTTCCCTTCATGTGCCATTTCCTTTTCACATATTTTTATATGGCTTTTATGGCAATCATATTTCTAAAAGAAAAGATTATTAATTAAAGCAAGTAAAATCAGAACTCATTTAACAAATGCTCATATTACACTCATTTTGGAATGGTGACTTAAAAGAATATTTGTCTGTTGCATTTTGCTACTGACAACACATTTTTCCCAATGACAACTAACATTTTACCTTTGAAAGAGTGCCTCAGTGACCATGGCCCCATTAGCCCAGTCAGAGGGTTCTCTGTAAGGTGCCCACCTGATAGAGGTGGGGCTCTGCATTCCCCATTAGATGTCTTTGCCTAATGTTTGAACTTGTTCATGTACATAAGGCCTTCTCTTTGGTAGGTGATATATGTCATGAAATATTTGGCTATGAAGTAATTCAAAAAGCAAAGGAAGAGAAAGTGAGTGAGAGACAGTGACAGAACACCTTTTTTCCTTGTTGCCTCTAATAGAGAAAAGAGTACTCTTTATAGGGACAGTGTTAAATGCACAAAGGAGTGCTACTTTTACCCAGATTTTTTCTTCTTATTTAAAGAGCATTTTTACTTAAGGCTTTTCCTCTTAAGCCATAATTTGAGGAAAAAAAAAAAAGATGTAGAATATTAGGGTGGAGGGCTAGGAAAGGTGAGTTTTATTAATAAATCTCTCAGTCATTACATTAACTTCTAACAAATTGCTCCCAATAAACAATAGCGAATTGCTACTGATATAGAAAAATAGAGGATTACCTACTCCCTTCTTACACACACACACACACGCGCACACACGAACACACACGCTTAATTGAATAATTTCACTGTAAATTCTCATTAGGTTCAGAAGCATTATTAGAGGTATGAAGTGACCCCCACACCTTTGAACTTGTCATTCTTTGTAAAAATTATAAATTATTTTCAAGTTTGCATTGAAATAATAAGTTAAAAAAACCAAAGCCCCAAACGCAAAATGTAGGGCTTGTGAGAGCCAATCCCACTCTGCCATTAGTTTACCATGCTAGCTTATGGCAAATCATATTCTTCTCCTCTCCCCCGCAGTATTCTTACTTATAGCTAAAGCTTACAGCTTCAGGAAACAATTGGTAAGGTACAGATGCATTGTTACCAGTCAAGCTTCATAAAATCCACTCTAAAATCCTTTGAAAAATATGAAGGATATATTTAAGAATAATATTAATTAAGTCTCAGGCAGTTGGCATATGGTTTTCAAAAAAAACATGCAATAAAAAAAGACCTGCTTCTTATTTACACAGGCCAGTACTTTGAAATTTCTCATGGCAGAAAGCAGTCCTTCATGCACATAACCTATGAATTATCCTTGAAATAAAATGTTTAATTACAGTTGACATTTCTGAACCCATTGCAGGTGGTGCCCATCTGAAGAGTGACATTGTTTACTACACTACAAGGCTCCAGGCCTAGTGTCAGAGATTATAAACCAATTTCCATCCCTGCTTTAATGCTGGTTTAATATCAGAAGAAGAACTTTACTGTGTAAATATTAAACATTTTGTTTAAATATTAAGTACCAAAGGTCTTTTCCTTTTGATTATTAAAACAGGAAGAGCCCCAACTTTGAAAGAGGTGCCTTGTTGTATTAAGAAAATGACTGGTTCCTTACCTTCAGGTTAATTATCACTGGCCAGAGATGCATGCTAAGGCAAAATGTCAGTTGTCTGCTTGTGCCATGTGAATCTTGGTCATTAAATGGCTCTAGCAGACCAGGTGTCTGCATCACTAATAATGAGCTTATTAAGAATTGTAGGTTTTTCTCTTATTTTTTCCCTAAGAAGTGATCTCATGATAATTGGCCAAAAGAAATGATATTTTCTTGCTGGGCGCAGGTAGAGCAGGATGGGGAATCTCAAAGAGATGACTCACGAGTAACCCAAAAGTAGCATTCATTGGATTTGATCTTCAACAAACTGCAAAGGAGCTAATCATCTCAAAAGTTGACAAGGAGGGTCCATTGCAAAACATACACTTGTTTGCCCACCTAAGATTGAAACTAAACCACTAAATTTATGAATATCTGACTTGCAGACAAATACACAAGAGGGATAAGAACTCTCCTCTGAGAGATTGTGTCTTCCAAGTAATTGTTATGGAAGCTACTATGAGAATATTCACAGTTCCTCTCAATCATGAAACAATGAGCTATGTTCTTTAATTTGTAGTAGATAGGGTTTGCTAGCTTTGTATCCTTTTTCTTACTTATTGTCTTAAAATTCTTGGGTAAAACACTCTGTATCTATTAGGCAGGCGTAAGAGATCCAGAAGTTGTTCTTAAATTGATAGCTATTGGGTCTGCCTTATTGAAGTACTTATAAGAAGACAAATAAACGTATGTTTTAGGTTTCTGGTGGTCAAATAAATTCAACACCTCTAAGTATAGAGATGTCTTTTGAATTCTATCTGAGGCAGATGTCATTAGAGGAGTGTTTTAAAGCACAGTTGTTCTGATGAGAAAAGGGAAAGGGGCCTAGGTTGATTCCTTTCCTAGAACTGTTGAACCTATTCATATTTACATATAGAGGGTTAAATGGAAACATTACAAAGCAGCTTGTAAGTGCTTCAATTTACCAGTACCTCAAAAGCACGTTTAAAATCTTTTCAATTATTCATTCAATTAACATCTGTATATTGAGCGTCCATTTTGTGCCTGGCATTGTGGTGAGCCTTCACACATTTAAAATAGATCTGAAAAGTCAAGATTAATGTACTTGATACAATTAGAAAAGTGATCTACATATTAAATTGTTCAGTGGTAGGAAAATAAGGTTGGCTACTTAGGGTATGATGAGATTTTATAAGACCTTAATAAATAGTGAAATAAGGTCAGACATGCTACCATCTTTGAGCTGCATGACTTGGAGAGACTTACATCATTGTTGCAAGAGGGTCATTTGGTAAGGGGAGAGATAGATTGGAACGTCCTGCTGGAGGATGTAATAATAATCCACTGATTATTTTTAAAAGAGTTTAGTTAGAACAGTGGCAGTGGAAATGGACAGGAAGTGGTTTCTAGAGAATTTAAAATTTGGTGGTTATTATTAGTTCTTTAAAAATTGTTTCTCATTATATTTCCTCATATGAGAGATATAGAAAATGTAGGTCCAGAGCAAGAGAATGAGTCAAGATTTGGAAGGCAGACATTGTTCTTGGTCAGATTACTGATGGTCTGTGTGACTTCAGACTTCCTATAACTCTAGGTTTCTCTGCCCTTAGAATCCCATAACAATATCAATGATCTAACCATTTGGTACCATTTTTAACAATGAACAATTTTTAACTTTGAACTTCCTATGTGAAAGACTCTTTGGAATTAAAGAAGTTGTTTTTAATGCCCAGGACTTACTTTTTTTTTTTTTTTTCCATTTCAAGCCCCTGAAAAGGAGGACAGCTAGCATTTTGAATCAAAACTCATATGTTATTAATCTTTAAAACATTAGTTTGCCTCTTCCTCATTTATGTGTGTCTTTTGTTAACATCCTTCAAATATTTCCTTTTTGAAAGATTTAAAGGCCTGCTTATTGAATGTGGTGGTTTGTTTAATATGATGTTATTTTCATTGTCAACTTCAGTGAAATCTTTGAGATCTTGTCTTAGTTGAGATTACTTTAGTGTTACAGTGCTATTTTCCAACATACAAATACATTGTATATATTTGTATAATAAACAAGATGTGAGCAACTTTTTAGGCTAAGATATTTCATATTTTCTAATATTATCTCATGCTTACTTTTTATTCAGAAAACATCCATTGACTTCTTACTACAAGGATCTCTACCATGTGTGCTGAAGATACCCACAGTAAAAGACATCTATTTTTCTCTTACCAACTAGTTGGGAATGTTGACATTTAAACACAGTGATGTAGTTAGGTGGCTTGTTAGTGGTATAAATAATTAGTGATATGCATTCATTCAGAAATATATCTATTACACAGGAAACATATGCCAAGCATATAATGTACCTGAAAATGAAAGGTGAACTCTGACTAAAGAAGTGTTTGAATTGAGCCCTAGGAGAAGATATAGTTACAATAGGGAAGGAAAACATTCCCAGCTCAGGGGTCTCCTTTTGCAAAAGTATCAAGGCACCAAAGCCCAAAGTGTGGCAAGAGAGAACAAAATGGGCAAAGAGAGTAAAGTCTGTGCTTAGTTCACTCTCAATACACACAGCACATGGATAGAAATGTTTTAGATTATTGCAAAATGGAAAGAAAATATGGGGAACATTAACATATCAAGAAGGAAGAAGTAATGGAATCTGATGAAGCTAAACTGTTTCACTGCCTCTTAAATTTAACTTTTCAGAATTTTGCAATAGGATTTTCCTTCCATTCATCTCACAGGAGAAGATAGCTTTTAGCACTGTGTGATGGCCATTTCATTCTCTCTGGTCAGAGGTTACCTTTTCCAACTCATCAGAAACAAATGGAGCAACTAACTTCTCTCACTGCTGATTTATATTTCAAGGAATCTGGAAAACATTCTATTTTCAAAAGTATCATTGATAGGAATGCTTCCACGTCACTCCAGGGCTCCTTACAGACCACGTCATTCTTAGAAGTGGTAAAATATTAAAACCCATTCAATGTGAAGGTTAAGGGATAAGTCCTCTGGAGATTCCTGAAACAAGAATTACTTTAAGAGAGGTGGAACATCCTGGTCTTTTGAGTCATGTTAGTCTGTGAATACAAATCACAGTTATCAATGGACATTCCTTTTACAGAATGAAAATGCTTGTTTTTTAGCTCTTAAGATTAAAAAAGACCTTCATAAGTCCACCCATGGTTTAGAATAAAACCTTCAAACATTCAAAAACATAACACTGATATGAATATAGAACATTTTTTTCCCGATGAGGTCAAGCACATTAAAGAAAAAAATTATGCTCTATCCAAAGTTGGCTTTGTTTCTTTTTGCAGACCCCTTGATGATATGCATCACTTTTCAGTTTCTGAGAAATAATAAAACATTGTCATTTTCAAGATATTTTTGACCTGATTTCCAGTGACCAGTATGTATTAGTGAAATCACCTGCAGTTTTTGAGTAGAAGAAATGCATGTCTTCAAAGCATATTTGTTTAATATTCGTGGACTGGATTTGGATGGTTGTATGTTTCACCATGGAGATGTTGCTAAAACCTCTTACACAGCAATCTTAAAAATTATGACAATTATAAATTAATAATCACAACTCTCCACTAAGTATATCAGTAAAACAGCATAAGATTTATTTTATTAACATATTTTGCTTCAATTCTTTCCATTTTTAATTTTACTTAAAGCAAACTTTCAGAAAGGATTCTATCTTCTAACTAAACATATTATTTTAGGATGCCAAGTATTAAAAATCTAAGAATGACCTTTTGTCAAAAGAAATGTATAATATCAAAATGTTCCTTGGCTATTTCATTGTTTTTCATGCACCATTGACAAAAATCAAATTTTGTTTTAGAAACGATTTCAAGTAGATCCATTTCTGTTCTCTTGACATTTTAAACTTGCTTATGTAAAATTATTTCATCTTTTTTTTGAAAAGAACTGAGCATTTGAAAAGTCATGATACCTCCCCTGATGTGGAATGATGGTTGAATCAAGTTTAAAAATATGAAAGATACTAAGGTAGAGAAGTGGAATAGTCAGGGCATTTTTTGAGTGTGTGTGTGACATCACTGCAGACAGCATCAGACTAATGAAAAGAATACACACGAAAAATGTGCTGCTCATTTCTTGCCTAAACAGGTAGAATAAAGAAAATCATGCTGGCCTTTTCTTATAATTTACCCACATTCAAAGATAAGTATCAGTAGTTGTTTAACAGCAGTCTTTAAAAAGAATTATCTCAAGGTAAGTAACAAACTATATCAGGTGAAGAGGAAAGAAGGCCAATTTCTTCTGTTTCACATCAGGAATAAAACCTAGCATGAGACATATTGATAAAAGTTGTGCGGGCTGGTAATTTTCACAACCTACTTATAAGGGAATAATTCCTATTCCAGATATTCAACTAATATGTATTACAGAGATGTGAAGGCAAGGAAATGGCTCTGACAGAAAGAAATACAGCCAGAGTAACTTTGATTTGAAGAAATGCACAGAGAAGATCCTCTACTAAAGAGTCCCTTATAAGAATGATTGCTTTTCCTATGTATTAATTCACTCCCATGAATTACAGCAAATTGATTCCTACATTTAGAAAATATGATTACTTATTATATATTTCTAATTCTAAACAGTACAAACAAAGAAGTTTCCCTTCTATTATTCCAAACTTAAACTCCCATATCTGTTTTTCCTTTTTGAGAGGTCTGTGAACCAGAAATTAAACTTCAACACATTCCAATGATTACTGAGACTTGATCCTAAGTGGTAAATTTTCAGTGCATGGCAGTGAGATTTGGCTATGTAGTTCCTGTTAAAACTAATAATAGTCAATTACTGGATCCTGGATTGTACCTGAAGATTTTCTCCTAAAATCTAAATATGTTAAAATGATTTCTTTTCGTCAAACTTAGTATCAGATATATTGTAAACCTTCATGAACTGGAGAGGAAAGACTGAATAAAAAGAAAAAGAAAATGAGTCACTGTTACAAAATAAGGACTATTTGACCTTAATGAACAAATTCATATTGCTTTTGTATCTTAGCAAACATGCAGGGTTGATAGACAACATTGCAAGAGCCATTTTGCAATGACATATTAACCTTCATGCAACACCTGTAAAAAAGTGATGCCATTCTTATGTGCATGAATCAAAAATGTGTGTGATGTTTTGTTGCTTCTGATCAGCAGGCTCTTCCCTGATCTGTAATAATTTGGAGAGTGTGGACAAAGTTTAATATTGGGCCTTCATTGAGTTTAGTTTGATTTTCATTCTGCTTCATTTGAGTCTCATATTTCCAATGAAATTGGTAGTCAGTACAAATTAATTTCTCAAAAATGTTTCATTCTACAAATCCAGCCTTGAGAAATCATTGCCTAGAGAAGGATTGTCCTTAGACAATATTGTACTTTGTCATAAGCTTGTGATGGCTACTCTTGAAATTGGCTATGACCCATTTAGGAGGCATTATCCTCTCTACCCATGAAATTCCAAATCCTCCACTACCAGCCCTAAAAGCCCACTTTAATACTTTCAACATTGATCCTTTCCTTTACCCTGGCATCCATCCCCTCTAGTGGCTGGATTCAATATCCTTAGCCAGACTAAAAACTATGTGACTTTTGGGCAAATTCGTTATCTTCTTTGGGTTTTCTTGACTTGGTCTATAAAACAGGAATAATAACAGGACCTATCTTGTGGGTTAGCTGATGAAATCAAAGAAGTTAAGGAATGTAAAGCTTTTGAAATAATGCCTAGCACATAGCCCTACTAAATATTAACTGTCATAATCCAGTGGATCTTTGTATATCTTCCTCTTACTGTTTACACATAAATATTTACAGCCTTTCTTCCCTCCTTCACCTTATGAGGCAGATCTTATTTCTGTCTCCTGAGTCCTTAGGCCCTTATTTAGCCGTACAGGCCAATAGAAGACAGAAGAATAAGGAACTAAAACCAGACTAACATGGATCAGAAAGGACACAGAGCAACACAGAGAACAGAATTTGTTTGGAAGACAGAAAGAAAGAGTGTGAGGAGACGGATCAGGAGGCCAGAAAATTTGTCCATGGGCTTATTTTGGAAGAGAACTCGTGTGAGGGGTGGGGAAGAAAGAGGAAAAGGATAGTGAAGCAAAGGGGCAGGAGAGGAAGAAGGAACAGGAGGGGAGAGGAGGAGGATACACCAAGCTAAGGAGGAGCCTCAGCCGGTATGGGTGAAATCCTGGAGCTGCAGGCAGTCCTGTTCACTCTCTGGCATCCTTCCAGAGACTTCAGTAATAGTTTAAATTATTTGCTTTCCTTCTCTTTTTACCTTTTTTTCCTCCTTCTTCTCTTTCCATTTCTTTTCTTTTCATCTTCTCTTTTTACTTTAATGTGAGCTTTATTTTATTGATTTGGGGGATGGTGCTGATGCTGTGCCATTTTCCTTCTGGGCAGGAGCACTCTCTGGACGCAGACCTCAGCAGCATCTTGCCTGCCATGTTTCATGGCACTCTCCATAGAGGCAAAGCCACATGCCCCCAAACCGCATGCATACTAAGGCTGAATATGCTGTTTCAGATCTCTTTTTTCACAAACCAATCCAGCAACCTAATAATACATAATAGTTACATCTATAGCACCTCCGATCTCTGTAGCGTTTGCAATGTTTTTGTTCTCATTGTCTTATTTGTTTTCCCCCCAGAATTTTGTACATTTACAGGCCAGAAGCTATCATTCCTATTTTACAAAGGAGGAAATGTATGGCTCAGAGATGTGCTGGCCCTGGCACTAGTAAGGTGCTGTGACTCTTGTTATATGTTCATTCTACTCCAATTGCAACATCTTTCCAAATTTCCGTAGAACTAGAGGGCTCACATGATCTCTCCATTCTCTGAGCTTCTAGGATTCCCTCTGCATCTTTGCCAGCATTTAATAGTTTTCCTTTATTTGTGTGCTAATTATTTTAGGTTGGTTTAGCCTTTGTTCAATGATAAAAACTCCTTTTGGCGAGGGGCTAAGTTTTTTCAGGATGTACAGGGTCTCTATTGGAGGCTACAGGTCCCAAATCAGGGTTTTTTGTTTTGGTTTGGTTTTTCTTTTTTGCCCTGATGCAGAAGCCTGACACTTGGACTACATCTTTTTATTTTTCAGTTCTAGGAAGCCTTGCTGTGGATCACGCTACTGATGTAGAGATTAGAACCCACAACCTCTGAGTGCCCTCTCTGTGGTTTAGCCCTTTGAGCTATACTGTATTTAGGTTTAGTAATTAGCATTTAGAAAGCCATTGAGGTCAATCCCCATTGCGCCTGTGCAAAATTTGGATTCATTTAATTGTCAAAGCCTCTCAGAGAACATTTCTCTGTAATTTGGTATATTGAAAAATAAATTAAACTAATGCTATTATCCATATTCCCTTAGAATGGGATGCAGCAATATTATATGGACAGAACAAAAATCTATAATAGTCACATGTGTGGTAAGGTGACATTCAGATGCATCTGTTTCTTCCCATAAAGTCACCTGCTGGAAGCCTACTGAGTAAATGTTAATGAATTTGGGTGTACCTTAGCTGCAAATGGATCAGACCTTCCTAATGTAACATTACAGCAACCTGGATTCACTTGGATTATTCTGCTGATTTAAATTAAATTGAACACCAAAGCCAGCAAAATGTATTAGAGAGGAATTACATGTGCTGCAGAAACATTTAAAGAGTGCTCCTAGAACTCAAAGAAGAGGAGGAAGAATAAGGATATCTTTCTGTTATCCTCTAGCTTAGAGCCCGAGACATACATTTAGCAAGATGGACACAATGATTCTATTGTGTGAGCAGAATTTGCCATGTAACCTCCATTAATGTTTAAAGATTGCTCCATAGTTTAATCTTTAAAACATCATGCTGAAAGTATGCCATCAAGAGCGTGCCAAATTTGGTTTTAAAATGCAGCTGGTTTTTAGCTAGAGGTGAGGAAAAAAATATTAATGATTCCTGTTGTTGTTTTTACTGTCTCAGAAAGCTAAAACTTAGATTCCTCTTTTTATCAGTTATTTGAAAAATATGCAATTGCCTGTCATATAAATTCGGAATTTTAAATGAAGGTTTTAAACCTTTCCTCCTGTATCTATGTATCTCAGTCTTCTACAATGTCTTGGATCTCTACCATGTATGGAATCATATGCTATACTTGAGTCTAATGTATTTAATTAATTTCTACCCATGTCCATTAACATTTACAACCCATTGCTTTGTGGCTTTTCATATGTGTCATCTTCTCATTATGAGAATGTAAATATTCAAGTATATAATTCTGGGCTCTGCTTTTGATGTAGCTTCTCACTGTGGTTTTTAAGATTTTTCTTTCTAGTGTTGGCTGACTTATTAATCTTATTTATAAGATACGTTTGGTCAGTCAACAACAAATACAGAAATTCATTTAATTTTGACTATTTTTTTCTCATAGAGAAACTTCCTTGTGAAAGTAATCTAAATAGTTCTGCTTGATAATATTGGTTTTCAGATTACTGGTGCAATTGTGAATGAAATGAATTGTTTTTTCAGACTTCATGAGGGGATTCTCTTCTCTTCTAATACTCACAATTTCACCAGAGATGTCTAGGACAGAGGCACTGGTTACTATTATCATAGCCCCCAAGGGCTTTCCTTGTACGAAATGATACACACAAAACAATACATAATACACGATGCCTACTCTAAAAGATCTCAACACAGAGTGGGAATTGCATGATAGATGCTGATGTTTGGACAACTGGACAGAAATTTCCAACGTTCAAAAAATTTCAATATGGTTTGTTGTAAATTAGGAAAGTTCTGTGACAAACAGTATAAAACAGCCAACTCTGTTTTATAATTACTATTGAAGAGTGATTATTCTGAATCCTACATCAGGCATTAACATGAAGCACATCATTCGATGTGCTGAGAGCATTGTACTTTTTTGGTCAGAATTATGTTTTTCTACCTTTTTTCCATTCCAATGGGATTTTTACTACAAATGAAATATTCTCATGGTTGAAAATGTACAAAACAAATACAGTTGGAGCATGGTTTGATATAAACTTTATAGATATAGTATGTACCTATACATGCATCACAGGTGATATGTACATACTATGTATATAAATATAAACTTTCTAGTAGGTACATTAAAAATGTAAGGCACAGGAGAAATAATTTTAATAATGTATTTTAATTTAAAATATTTAAAACATTAGTATTTTAACATGTAATCAATATAAGATAACTATAATGAGATATTTTATATTCTCTTTTTCATACCAGGTCTTCAAAATCTTGTTTTACACTTACAGCACATCTGAATTCAGACTAGCCACATTTCCACTCCTCAATAGCTACATGATGGCTACCATATTGGACTGAAAGTTTAAATGGAACAGTTGTAGGAGTTGAGAACACTAAGACTCCCTGTGTTTGAACATTACTTCTGCCTCTGTCCTTCTGTGGCCATCTGTCCTTCTGTGACCATGGGCAAGTTAATTAAACTTTCTGAGACTCAGTTTTCCTTTCTTTCTTTTTTTTAGATGAGTTTCGCTCTAGTTGTCTAGGCTGGAGTGCAATGGCACAATCTTAGCTCACCGTAACCTCTACCTCCTAGGTTCAAACAATTCTCCTGTCTTAGCCTCCCAAGTAGCAGGGATTACAGGCATGTGCCACCATGCCTGGCTAATTTTGTAGTTTTAGTAGAGATAGAGTTTCTCCATGTTAGTCAGGCTGGTCTTGAATTCCCAGCCTCAGGTGATCCACCCACCTCGGCCTCCCAAAGTGCTGGGATTATAGGCATGAGCCACCATGCCCAGCCGACTCAGTTTTCTAATATGTAAAAACAGGAGGATAAAAATTGCTTCTATCTCATTGAGTTGTTATGAGGATTAAAGGAATTCAAAATACCCAAGAAATAATAAATATACTGCATTAAAGGATGCAAAGGGACTGATATTACTGAGAAAGTTACCTGAGCCTATAAGGGTTTTTAAAAAAATGAATGATATCATACTCGTATTTCCATGTTCACCACATTTTGTTACCCTGGCCATCAAATCATGCCATTTTCAATGCTTAATACCCTTGTGTTCTTTGTGGAGTATCCTTCTCCCACTTAAGGTATTCAGCTAAAATGCTTTCTTATGCTTAGTTTTAAAAGCAGCCAAAGGCTGAAAGTAAGCAGTAAAGTCTAAGCCTTGTTTGAGCTCTTTTGAGAGTCTATACTTTTTCTTTGGGATAAGCAAGTTGGATAGAAAACTGATTTTTTCCATGATACTCATTGGCTGGAACCATACAAGCAAAAGTGGAATTGTTTACATTTCTAATTATACAAATATTCTTCTAAATCCAGAGAAAAATATGACCCATTTTTGTCAGCACATATCATGGCTGCAAAAAGCGGATGGCAGTCCTTGTATCCTTCCAAATTCATGGACACCATGACAATGTTGTGGAAAAGCCTATTGTAAGTTACAGTATTCACATAGCTGCCAACCACCTATAAGAAGTGCCAAACATCAATAACTGTCTACATTGTCCAAAGGAAGCAGTGAGGACAAGCACCGATGATACTGCAACCAGCATTACAATTGCTTACCAAGGGGACAATGTTAATTCATGACTACAGTATCCTTTGAAGCTAGCCAGAGACAAATAAAAACAACAGTAGGAATTCAATCAGACCATATGGGCTGGCTAGGGCCCATAGAGCTATCACAGACCAGACAAGAACCAAAATTACCATTCAAGCCCTTAGAAGGAGGGAAATTGCAGAGTATGCTGTTCAAAGGTGGTGTTTTCTGTCTGCCACAGAATTTCATGGCTCCTTTTAGTCCTCAGGGAGTATCCAAAAAAGATCGTTGGTATCTTTACACCTGGTAAGAAACAACTAGAAAGTCCTGTTGAGATACAAGGAACTTGAGAGTTCACTTTCTCCAATTCTCCAAATTACATATGAAAAGATCAAGGCCCAGAGAAGTTAACTGATCGCTCAAAGTCACACTGCCAGTTTCTACCGATGTCCAGGACCGAAAGACAAAGCTACTATCCTGGCCTTCTGCACATTAGTCTTTCCAGGCTTCCTCATTATTCTCCTTTGATTTTGCTAGGGCAAGAATAATTTCTCTTTCTTCTTATTGTAGCTGTCATCCTAAGAATGGGAGAACAACTCAAGATGGCAGTGGCAAAACAATCTTTCTTCTTCAGAGAGATCCCCAGACTGAAAAATCCACTTGACCAACTTCTCAGGGCTTACTTTGACAGTGGGCAGTCTTGTGATTCAGTAAACCTAGATTTGGTGACCTTACTGAAGGTATAGCACATAAAAACCAAAAGAAAGCATGACCAGGTTTTTGTTCTTCTTGTTGTTTTGGTACTTTAAGTTGTCATCGTGCCTGCCTGTTTCATTCCCTTTTGGTCACATAAGTTTGTGTCTTTATGACAGATTTTTGGTTTAGCAGTTATGTCATTTTCTGTGTAGGAGTTGTGACTTTTTGAATTAAAGTAAGGAGGAGATCTTTGAGTATTTAGAAATGGCAGTACTTGTATTTATGAATTATCAAAGAAAGAAGTTGCAACACATTTCTGCGACCTTTTCTACACTGTCTCCAAGTTCCAGAGCCTGGATTGTTTTATGTTAGCATACTGAATTCCATGCAAGCACTATGAAAGTGCTTGTGAATGCCTAAAATACAGTCAGAAAGTATCTTGGAGTTTGGTAAAATATAAGTCATTAAAAATACTTGTTTATACTTAGAGTTAAATATAGAAAATTTCTCTTTGGTGTTTCCACCACATCTAAGTAGCATCCTGTTCACAGAGAGGTTAAGTCTCTAGAAATCTCACTTAATGTTAAAAATTAACTTGTCTTATAAATAATACTTTATTCCCACAAATACTAGTTTTTTAGGTTGCTGTGGAACTGTGCTAAAAGCTCTGGACTTTGAGTTATAAGAAGTGAGATTTAAAAGCTCTAATTGGCCATGTATTCGGAAACACTATGTATCTAAAATGTCTACGATTAGGATTAAATAACATGTGAAGCAACATGCAATCTATGGAGATTTGTATAAAGTCATATTATCTTGCTCAAATCCAATACATATTTACTTTTGTATTTTGAAATCATTTATATTTATATAAAGTATTTTCTATACCATAGTGATTCTGTCCAGATTGGAGATGTTTATTGATAAGCTTCCTATCTAATTTTTGTTACCCATTTATTTTAACAAAGCTTTCTTTATAGCTGACTTAAAATTTGCCTCAAAGAGTCAACTGACAATGGCTACAGCTATCAGAGCCACTGTTTATGCTACAAAAATCAAACTAAACATTTATAAAAATTTCCAGAGAAGATTCCAGCTAATGAAAGCACCATTTGTGGTGTGCTAAAACATGCGCACACATAGGTATTGCCCCATTTATCAGACATGAGAGCTAATTACCTCATACACTACTGTATCTCTTCCACTCTCTGCATTTCAATTCCCAATATTAACACATAGGTGGTCAAGCTGACCATCGAATAGCCTGCATGAGCATGAATGCATTAAATAATTTAATGTTGGAAGAGTTTATTAAACTGCCACATTCTAATCAGCATGCGTACCTGCCTTCATTAATTTTGCACTGGTCCATGGTGTGTCTCTATAGCCAACACGGAGAGCACTAATGTTAATAGGAGCTCTTAACAAACAGGACCAGTTAATCAAGGAAAATTTACTATTAACCACATGACCATGCATACTGCAATCTAATTACAATCAGATTTAACCCTCACCCTGCCACACCCATTTAGACATCTTTCTTATTATTTGTCAATAAAACTGCAGAAAATTGGGTATCATTATTTCATTAGAGTGAGAAAGATATTTGCATCTGCACGTGATTATGAACATGAGAGGGTTTTCTGCTGGTACAGTTCCATGTCAGAAAGATTTGAATTTGTTAACGATCATTTGGAAAAAGCCCTGGTTCTGGCTCCTAAATATTTTTAATTTTCTGAAAATAATTGATTATAACGAAAGTTTCTCCAATTGAACATTAATATTCTGAGCTGGTTCAGGAGAAATTTAGCATTTGGCAAATTACAGTTATTGCTGTGTAAACAGTGTGACTATAATCTCGATCATTTAGTTTGACTGCTTAACAAAATAATCTAAAACATTCATGTTATATCTGATAAAATAGGTGCCCCGTCATTTAACCATGTCTGGTTACCTCAGTGCTAATGGACTGGAGAAACACCTACCATGCTGTTTTGCATGTTTAGAAACAGCACATCAAAGCCAAAAGGAAGTGTGACCAGATTTCTCTTTGTTGTTGTTTTGGTACTTTAAGTTGTCATAATACCTGCCTGTTTTATTCCTTTTGGTCACAAATTTCCACCATAAGTTTGTGTGTCTTTATGATGGATTTTTGGTTTGGCAATTACATCATTTGCTGTGTAGGGGTTGTGACTTTTTGAATCAAAGTAAGGAGAACTTTGAGAATTTAGAAATGCCAGGGCTGGTATTTATGAATTACTAAAGAAAGAAATAGCAACACTTTTTTCCCAGTATTTTGTCTTATAACCATTTTACTGCTTGGAATATTAGCCCACACCAAAGACTTAAAAAAAAAATCTCAGGAACTTGTGAAGAATTTCTGTTTGATAACTGTTTAAATACTTTCTTGACGGATGTTAATTATCCTGTTTCAGACATTCCTTTCTATTGGGGCTGATGAAGACTATCATCCTTTGGTATATTTTATTTTATTGTAAGTCAAACTACCTTGCTTTATAGACAATTCTGTATATGTCAGCTATGGAATCAGATGAACTATAGAGTGGGTTTGGGTAAGGGATAGAATTTTATTCTACATCATAGTACGATAGTTCTTTATCTGTATTACATTTTCTCCTGTAATTCATGGGTTTGTAAGTCACTTTTACAGTTTTACTTGTTAAAAAGCAGCAATCATACCTATCTTAACCGCTATACTATCTAGTAGTCTTGCCTGTTGGAATATGAACACTTTCAAATGTACAGTTGATTGGATAGCATTCCATTTACAGAGGAATGATCGACAAGGACCCTCCAACTAGAATGTAGTCTTGAAAGAGCTTTTAAAATGTGATGTGATATACAAAAATTCAATGCACATAATTTACCATGAACCTGTACATTCTTTGAGGTGATGGTGAATTCTTCATTTCTCGAACTCCTCTCTCAGAAACAAGCAGAACAGGGTAGGGGCTGGCAGATATGGCTGCAGAAGTTGCAAGGCCACTGGGAAAATAGGAGTAGAGTGCTGAAGAACATATGTCACACTCTTCTGGGAGCTCTGACTTAAGAAAAGGAGATTTAAGAACCATACCTGTCTGTCTTTATTATAGATCCTATGAAATTATAGAGTAATAATATAGTTAAAGGGAGAAAACTGTTTTTAATTTAATAAAGAAAAATATTTTCTGATTTGAGTGGTATAATGTTTAAAAAAAATAGTCAAGTATGTAAGTAAATATTTTGGAAGCCAATATTTCATATTTAGAATAGTTTTGATTTGCCTGTCTGTTATTATCTTGATTTTTGACTACATCTTATGTGTGTATTTGGTTATCTAGGCAAGCCGTGAGGTTAGGTGAAAAAGCACTGTGCAAGGAGTTGGAAGATTTGAATTGTGTTTCTAGTTCTGCTTAGTTTCCTTATCTGTAAAGAGAGTGGTAGATTAGCTCATCTTGAAGGATTTCTGAACGTGTTGTTTTTAAGTATATGAAGTAATAGAATCCAAGATATAATATTGCACATAAGATACCCTTCAAAGGTTCAGAAATCTTAGATGAGCAGTCAGGGAAAGGTTAAATAAATGACTTCTATTTTTTAATTTTTAAAATTTCATGTTCAAAATAAAGGGCATCCAAATTCAGATCCCTTTCTTTTCTTCCACTGCTTGTAAAAGGTACAAACGTTACATGAGGGATGATAATGCAATAGTACCCTATATGACTCAAATATAATTTAGTTTGGAAATGTCATATGATAATCCCACATAAAGCCCTATTTATCAAAGGCCTGAGCTGTCAAGTCGTGATGGTGCTTTGATTATTTTACACATTATTTACACAGGAAAGAGCCACAAGGTACATCCCACATATGATTTAAGAAAGAAAAGGGGCTCCTTACAATGGAGAGTTTATCCTTTACACAAATATTGTTAATTTGGAAAATGTGAAAGAATAGAAATGTTAAATGGGCTAGACAGTGGTAAACACACACAGAAACTACACACACACAGAGATGTGTACACATACATATACACAAACATAAATTACCATTGAACATGAGAAAAATTCTGATGTAAGAAATATATCAGTGCAAGGAATTTGAACAAAATAAGATAAATAGCACTTACCCTGAGTAGTAGTATTTTTTCAGATTCCTAGAAAGTATTCAGAATTTAAGATTTTCCAACTACAAGGTAATGCAAATTTGCTTTAATGATCCCGAGAGGGTTGGGGCCAAGAGCCAGGAAAGGAGAGGGAGATGTGTAAAGAGGGTTTTTGGTGAGTTTGATGCAAGGTTTACAGCCTCACCTGCCATCCAGGGAGGATGAGTCCCAACAGGAAGACACTAAAAGTAATCATTTGCGAATGTACATGCATATAGTTCAGCATACCTGCAGATGTGTGCAAGCAGACATCTCAACTAAGTCAGTAATCCGTGTTCTTCTGAGGAAAGGCAAGGCTAGGAGAAGGAAGGAACACATGGAACAGGTCTTTCACCTGCTGCATCTATGTGTGTTACTGTGTTAGCCCAATATGCCAGTGGCAGTTCTTTTGAGACACAGGTAGGAAAAATGACACAGTGTGGGGAAGAAATTAAAATAGAACGAGAAATGTTGAGTTTCAGAAATGAAAACCGAAAAGACCACTTTCCATTTCCTTCAGGTATTTTCTCTGCATCTTCTCTCCTCAGCAACTTCAATTTATTGTGATCTTTCTCTAGGGAGCACATAAGTAGTTTCAGGTGGAGCCCTAAATTGTGCTTGTCCTTGGGTCATGCTTGCCTGGGGTAATACCAAATCCTGTATGGTGTAACTGCTCCAATAGTTGTCCAGTTCGGGATATTTCTGGACATTAATGGTAGATGGACCATAATATAAGACTTGCTTTTCAAGAAGGAAACTTCTAAAAATTCGAGTACAAATCTACCATGAACATCTAACGAACAATATTTTTTATGATACACTGTTGCCATTGAGAGTACCAAGACTGGATCAGATATTCACCCAGGATGTGGTATAAGATTATTATGCTGAAAATCACTCCAAACTGCCAAAAAGAAAATCACAGAGTGGATTTTAAAAATCTATTAAATACCTACATGATGTGATATCATGTCAATGTAATTAATAGTTACATTTAGTGTTCATTAAAACTTCACTGCATTTGAAAACAATTTGTGGGTTTAGATTTTCTCACTGCAAAATTACCATCTACTGTATGCATGATGATTGCTGAGAGCTCATAACAAATTCGAATCAAGTGAATCACTTTCACCCAAATAGTTACAAAAAAATTTTACAAATATCCTTTCAAAAAATAACATCAATATTAGGCTGAATGGGGGTCATGGGTACGCTTTTAGAAAGTGTTGACATGTTGCAGGGCAAGGTCTCCACGTGTAAGAAGGCTGAGGGCCAATGGAGATCTGAAAAAGGACCTGAGTAAGGAGTCAACTGTCCTAAAGCAGTTTCCCTGAAGGTACTGGTGTTTTAAGGAACTATTACTGGAAGAATTTTCTCAAGGTGACAAAGCTGTATTCTTTATTCTCAAGCACACTCAACAGACGGCATCAAGTTAGTCTTGAATACCTGCAATGATGGTAGATGATTATCTGAAGCCCTTGCAGCAGCTTGACTCTCCCTGCTGACTTGAACAGCACTTGGGTATCCAGCACTCCCTAAAACACAGTTGTTAACAATAATAATACACGTGGGCTCACTTTGACTTTCTACACTCTTCACATCAGCTATTGTAAGCTTGTTCTACTTTCACAGAAAGCCATTCAGCTGAAATTTTTTCTTACACTGCTTGGCGTGTCTTGATGGAAATGCTTCTCTCAGGACATTCCTGGGCTTGGCATGTCAGCCACATTAGGAAGATATTCCTCAGTTCGACATTAGACAGTTTCCTAGAGGAACTCTTTTCCTGGCAGGAGTTTTTTCTTTTATTTTAGGTCCCATCTGCACCCTGATAGTCTAGGATAAATTAGAGTTGGCGAATGTTTATTTACCTCAGACTAGTTAAGAAAAAGGAAATGATGTTCCTGAGCCGCAGGAATAGAATCCACCTGGATCCTCAGACAGAAAGTTAAATGACGCTGGTACTTTTTTAAACAGTTACTCTGAGAAGCCACACAGTTGGTGACTGGTAAAACTGGGTTTTTCTTTTCTCCCGAATTGTGTAATGCGCTGGCCTGAAACTTGTTTTCTGAATTGTGCTAAGTGGATGATAGCAATTTGCATTATTGCATTTTAGGACACAGCACTATCTCTACTTTCTTTCCTCATCCTCTTCCTTCCTCTAGCTACTCTCTCTCCTCTCCAATCCAGACTTCTACTTTGACTTGCTTTTGGGTAAACTTCTAATAGCAATCTTTGTATCCCTCTCAGGGTCTACTTTCTTCTAGAAAAGACTCATTCTTATAAAAATCATGATAGTTTGACAAGCTGAGGGCAATTACCTGATCGATATCAGTCAGAATGAGAAGCCCATGATGGATGCCCCTTTGGGTTGAAAGAAAAGCAGCATAGACATATTAAATTAAGCTAGTCTCATTTGGCCCATCACCAGAAGATACTGAAGCAACGTAATTTGACCTTTAAAAAATCAAGAAATCGTCTGCATCATCCCAGCATGAAGAAAGGTCTCAGATGTGGTAATTAGAGAATTGCAGTAATTGCTGGTTTTACAACAAAGGATGTTTTTCAAGCCTTTGGGTCTCAAACTACAAATTTAAAAAAATTAGTGATCTCATTTTCTCAGTTCCCGTAGAGTAGATGGGGATAGTCCACGGGGCAAGGTGGACATAAGACAAAATGGGGAAGAAGGCATCACCAACTCTTCAGAAACTGTAAGTCTGAACCTACTCTCTCTAACTTGGCAGGCTAATAAATGTTTTAATTATACTTTTAATTTGATACTACTTCTAAAGCCAAACAGTAAATCTCTTTAGATTATGTTGGCATTGGCTGTTAGCATAGCTATCAAGGCAATAGATCTCAGATATTTAACCATTATTACTTCTCATTGGCTCAAACCATCACAATCAACATGTACACTCAGAAGAATTAATATAGCCTCAAATTCAAACATCACCATGAAAAGGTCACCTTCACCCAGTAACTATTCACATTTTTCATGTTTGTACAGTTATGGAAATGAGCAACACTTTAAAATTTTATTTAAATCATCTCTCTTTCCCTGTGACAATATCAAAAATCATGTTTCTCAACTTTTTACTCTTTATCTGATCCAAAGATTCATGGCCCTGACAGCAATAAAGAAAAATACACAAAATTGAACATTCTGGGGACCTGGCATGGGAAACTGTTCATAGGAATCCAGAGTCAGAGGGAGCCTTAAAAAGCTGTCTTCCTGTTCCATATTCTCAAGCTTTAGATGTGTAAAACTTATCTGGACAGCATAATTCATAGTATGCCTGGGTAGGGTCCAGGGACCTGTATTTTTCACAAATGTCCGCCAGTGATACTATGCTGGCGGCCCATGGACCACATATTGAGAAGCACTACAGAAAGTACACAAGCTTAGGAAGGTACAGCAGCTTAAAGTGGTACAGTGGTGAAAGTCAGTCACTTGCAAATGCTACCAAGGAAGTGGACTGAGACTCATTCAGTCAAGTAACACATCCAGTGCTTTGATGTTCTGTCAATTGCCTATTAAGAACTGCCACTTTCCTTTTTCTAGCTAGAATCTCTTTGTTTTGTTTCAGTCCATTTTGCTTAAAGGCATTCCACTTGTAAAAGTGCTCCTAGGGACAACAATGTGTTTTACTTTCATCTTTTCCCATCAAATAAGTGCTGCCCCCTCTGCTTTCCATATAGCTGATTTCAATATGCTAGACTGCCAGAACCTTCCTAAGTGCAGGCCAGTTTCTTACCAGGAAGAAGAAACATTTGTGAATTCATTTTATTCAGAATTAAAAACCAGAGTCCTTGTGACATCAGCATCTGTATTGTGCCTCTCACCCTCTCACACCAGCCGCAGTGACCTCCTTGTTCCTTAAACATGCCAGACACCCTCCTACCTTAGGGCCTTTATTCCAGCTATTTCCTCTAACACACTCTCCTCCCAGATTTCCACTTCAAGTCTTTCCTTAAGTCCCACCTTCTCTCCTCCTCACCACATTAACACTGAAATCCAACTTTTTTCTCTTTATTCTTTATCCACCATTATGTGATCATATTTTTGTCTTTTTTCCCATAGCACTCACCTCCTTATAGCATGATATAATTTACTTTTAAAATATTGTTGTTTCCTTTAGTTACTACCTATTCGTATTATAAACTCCACGAAAGTCAGCAACAAGACCAGTGCCCAGCACACGGATGAAAGCATGAGTCTAATAACCTGCGATAGCCGCCTTTTTATGGGTGTTTACATCAAAATCTACGACAAGCTGGGGAGGCAACAGTCATGACGGTAGAAACTCTGATATTCTTCAGATTCACATAAATTCATATGTGATTCAGAAAATATATTTGATAAGTAGTTATTCTAGATGGGTCTTAAATGACACTACAAAAATTATTAACCTTTCAGCCTACGTCTCCAGTCAGCTGTTTAAAACTCTTTAACGTGAATACTGATTACCACTACAACCACTGAGGACATGGTATTCAGAGAAAGTAGCCAACTATGGGAAAAAAGTTGATTGATTGAGAGCCATAATTAGCATTATCCAACTTATATTGAATATATTGTTAGGGACTTGATGTTATCTTGGCATTTTTGGGCACATCCCTATTAGTGCTTATTTTGCCAAATTTATAGGCATAGCTACCTTTATGGAGAACTTAGGGTGTCTTATGCAAGCTGCTAAGTGCTTCACAAACATTATCTCCCTATTTTTTTAAAACAGCCCTATTAAATGTAGTATCATAATTCATTGGCTTGCAAGTGAAAGAAAATCCAGCTTACACAGTTTTAACTGAAAACAAACAAAAGAGCAGAAAAAAAAGTATATGTGCTTCATGTACCTAGAAAGTCAAGAGAAAAACATGTATTGCTATTGATTACTCAGACACTAAAAATAACATAAACAAAGTAAAAATGTTAACAATCTATACATTTAAAATAAAAGAAGTTGAGTCATTATTCTAGAATTATATTCACATACTTTAATTCGTTTTAAGCCAGTTACTGTCTTTCAGGACCTTTCTATAATAAACACCTTTATATAGCAAAACTCATCAAATAAGTATTCTCTATTTATGATTCTTATGAATATTTTCTTAGCTATGGATAATATAGACACTCTAAAATCATAAATCTCAATTTCATCCAATTCCAGTATATAATACAGACTAATCTATATTATATATAGGAACTTTATCATACAATCTTTCCCACAAATTGAGATATTCCAAAGCACAATGTAAAATTTCAGACTTAAATCTCGCATGATGTTTGAGCTTTTAGTGTTTTATTTCTTCACTTCTTCCCTTACTTTTGTGGAAATAAATTTTATTATTTTATGTGCACACTTTATGTTCACAATAACATGTGTTCATTGTTCATAACAAAATTTGGAATCATTTATAAAAATGCACAATATCTTTATGGAACAAGAAGGCTGATTTAGAAAGCAGTTCTTCAAAGGTACAAATGTTTCTAAAACCCATTTTATAATGGATAGCAAGGAGAGGAAGCTTGCACTTTCATGTTGAAGTATTTTCCTTTCCATATTAAACATTAGTGTTATCATATTTTGTTGTTTGGCTATAGTGTGTGTGTATTTACAGCTACAATTCCCAATTTATTTGCAATTATGAATTATGTGTATACCACTATAAATTCCAAGTACACATCTGCTCTATAAGCTTCTTAATTTAATAAGAGCAGTGCTTTACCATGACACAGTGTTCTTCTGAATTTGCCTTTTTAAAAATTATCACAGCAAAGAAAATAACTGTGGCTTAATGTTTTACTTTTAAACTGATACTACAATTGCATTCACAATAATTTCAAATGCTTCTTGTTTAACAAAATGAACTTCCAAAGCCTCCCTTTGAGTCCATGAAAAAAATTTGAACCATTAGAATTAGCAGACTATCTGACACTGATAAGAAACTAACATCACTTCTTCTGCTAATGAAGCCAACATGTTAAGAACTACTGCTTTACTTTTCCTTCATGATAACAACAACAACAACAAAAAAAAAACACTTGGTATTGAAAATAAACCCAATTAATTAAAAATAACAATCCTTTGATCTAAATGAAAAGTCATGGCTCACAGAGTGACTCGTAAACATATATTCTGCAGCTGCATCAGTTAACTTAACTCGTGGGGGCTCAGTCTTTAAAATAAACACTATTTAAAATAGATGCTAATGTTTCTTCAGCAGATTTATGTCCTATGGTTTTCACATGTCAGCAATATCATTTGTGGCCCCCCAAGTAAGCAGTAAGTGTTGATAAGCATTAAAGGCAAGTTAAGCATTCCCATTGATATTAGAAATGAAAAGTCAGCACTTTTATTTTTATTGAGCATGCTCATTTTTAGTTCATTGCTGTTGAAATACTTTATTTCAAAAATTTAAAAATATATAAATTTATATATTTAATATCAAAAAATTAAATATAGAAATAGTTGTAGATTCATACCAAGTGATAACCAAACTTCCATACTAAGTGTGTTCAGTCTATACTTTTTAATGCTCTACAGGATTGCTCAGTCTCATTTTCTGGATCTATTTCACATAGACTTAAACCATAATTTTGCTCATTTGTCACTGATCCCTAATAGGCAAGTTGGAGACTTCATGCATCTCACAGGCTGGGGCTGGGGCTCCAGCACACCAAGTGGTTGTCATAGGTGGCAGCATCATATGTTTCCTCCACCATCACCTGAAACTAGAAGTGAGCATTCCCTAGCCACGTTCTTGCAGACCCACTGCACACCCTTTGAAATGAAGGCCTTAGTTCCACTGCATGGGGGAATGAGAGTGACACATGATTCCCAATCATTTTTTATATTTTGTGAAAAGTGAAAACTCAATTCACTGTATGTGTGTCTCACACAATACCAGACAAGACCATGCCAAGAGCTGGAATTACAAAATGCAGGCCTACCAAACATTCCAATTTATTTTAGTGAAACTGAAATCAGGCACTCATATTGTCAAACCAAATGAAACATCAGATCAGCCAATATATACTGGCCTATAGGCAAAACCAAATGTCTGGTTACCCTTGGCACAAGGAGCTACAAATGCATAATGGAGAACAAAACTAGCCTAGGTAGGTTTCAGTAAGCACCAGATAGAATGAAAATGAGAGAGTGACAGAAAGATACCCAGAGATCAGTTCATAGAGAGTCTTGCTGGCCATGGCAAAGATTTTGGCTTTTAGTTTACATAATCTAATAAACATCTGGAAGATATTGATGTGATTAACATTTAAAAGGTCATTGGGGGGAGCGCCAAGATGGCTGACTAGAAACAGCACTGCTCAGAGGCTCCCACTGAATAAAACCATAATAAGCATGTGAATCCTTCACCCACAACCAAGGTATCTGGGGTCTCTCATCAAAATTGACTAGAAGGCTGCTGTGACCTATGAAGAGAAGGAAGAGCAGCGTGATGTGGGGGCCCACCTGAGAGCTACATGGGGAAGGAGAATCCCTTCCTTCCAGCCAAGGGAAGCAGTGAGTGAGTATGCTACCCAGCCAGGGAAACTGTGCTTTTTCCGCAAAACTGTGCAACCCATAGATCTGAAGATCTCACTCACAAATCCATGCCACTGGGGCCTAGGGTCCCAATCCCACAACTCAGATTCTTACAGCCTCTCACCTGGAATCTCATTAGCCCTACTGAACGCCTGGGCAAAGGGGAGTGACTAGCACCAGCTGCAGCTGCCTGCTGTCTAAGCCCTTTGAGCTCCTTGGGGGAGGGGCAGCAGCCAGCACTGGGACTCACAACTGCCTAACATGCTAAGCTCCCCGGGTGGGGTAAGGGCACGCCTATTTCTATTGCTCCAGGCTGTGCTTTTCTCCTGCTGGAGCCAGAGAGGCTGCATGGCTTGGTCCCAAGACTTGTTCCCACAGCCCAACACACCGGCTGTGGCACTGTGTGGGCAGAGTGCCTCTTCAGTTCTAACCCTGACCCATCCTTCTTCAGTGGGCAAGGCTTCACTTCAGTGGGCAAGAGCTCCAATAACTCCAGCCAGAGGCTCAGGGACAGAATTCGGATCTCCCTGGGTCTGAGCCCCTAGTGGGAGGGGTGGCTGCAGTCTCTGCAGACCAGCAGACTTAGCCTCTCCTCCTGGTAGTTTTGAGGAATCTGGTCAGCCCAGATGAACAGGTTTCCCCCCAGCAAAACACACTCTCCCCACCAAGGTACAAAAACGAATTCTCATCCCTGTACCACCCAAATGGATGAGACCTTTCAACAGATGTTGTCAGACACCCTATACAGGAGCAATCCTACTGGCATCAGGTTGGTGGCCTTCAAGTTCAGAGGTTCCAGAAGAAGGAGTGGCACTCATCTTTACTGCTCTTCAGCCTCCTTGAGTGACATCTCCAGGGATGGGAGCAAATCAGATGAATAGGGCCTGAAGTGAATGCCCAGCAAACTGCAGCAGCCCTACAGAAGAGGGACCTGACTATTAAAAGCAGAAAGCAACAACAACAGCATCAACAACAACAACAGAAAGCCTCCACAAAAACCCCATCCAAGGGTCAGCAGCCTCAAAGACCGAAACTAGACAAACTCACGATTCTTTCTAAATCAATGAAAAAATGCCAAAACCCCAAAATGCCAGAGTGCCTCTTCTCCTTCAAATTAGCACAACATTTCCCCATCAAAGGCACAGAACTGACAGAGAATCAAGTGGAGGAAATGAAATAAGCAGGCTTCAGAAGATGGGTAAGAAAAAATGATGATACACTAAAGGAGCATGTTCTAGCCCAAAGCAAAGAAGCTAAGACCCTTGATAAAAGGTTAGAGGAATTGGTAACTGAAATAACCAGTTTAGAGAGAAACATAAACGACCTGATGGAGCTGAAAAACACAGCACAAGAGCTTTGTGAAGCATACCCAAGTATCAACAGCTGAATCAACCAAGTGGAATAAAGGATATCAGAATTTGAAGATTACCTTACTGAAATAAGACATGCAGAGAAGAATAGAGAAAAAAGAATGAAAAGAAATGAACAAAGCCTCCAAGAAATATGGAACTTCATAAAAAGATGGAATCTATGATTGATTGGAGTACCAGAAGGAGATGGGGAGAATGGAAACAAGCTGGAAAACACACTTCAGGATATTATCCAGGAGAACTTCCCCGATCTCACAAGACAAACCAGCATGCAAATTCAGGAAATACAGAGAACACCATTGAGATACTCTATGAGAAGATCAACCCCAAGACATATAATCATCAGATTCTCCAAGGTTGAAATAAAGAAAATACTGTTAAGGGCAGCCAGAGAGAAAGGCCAGGTCACATACAAAGGGAAGCCCATCAGTCTAACAGTGGACCTCTCAGCAGACCTCTACTGGCTAGAAGACAGTGGGGGCTAATATCCAACATTCTTAAAAGAATTTTCAATCCAGAATTTCATATCCAGACAAACTAAGCTTTATAAGTGAATGAGAAATAAAATCCCTTCTAGATAAGCAAATGCAGAAGGATTTCATTACCACCAGGCCTGCCCTGCTAAAAGAAGCACTAAACATGGAAAGGAAAAACTGAGACCAGCCACTGCAAAAACACACCAAAATATAAAGACCAGTGAAACTATGAAGAAACTGCATCAACTTATGTGCAAATAACTAATAGCAGCATGATGACAGGATCAAATTCACACATAACAATACTAACCTTAAATTAAATAGGCTGAACTCCCCAGTTAAAAGACACAGACTGGCAAATTGGATAAGGAGTCAAGACCCATGGGTGTGCTGTATTCAGGAGACCCATCTTAGGTGCAAAGACACAAAATAAAGGGATGGAAGAAATTTTACTAAGTAAATGGAAAGGAAAAAAAAAAAAAGCAGGGGTGGCAATCTGCTAATCTCTGACAAAACAGACCTTAACCCCAACAAAGATCAAAAAAGACAAGGGCGCTACATAATGATAAAGGGAACAATTCAATAAGAAGAGCTAACTGTTCTGGATATATATGCACCCAATACAGGAGCACCCAGATTCATAAAACAAGTTCTTAGGGACCTACAAAGAGACTTAGACTCACACACAATAATAGTGGGAGACTTTAATACCCCACTGTCAATATTAGACCGATCAATGAGACAGAAAATTAACAAGGATATTCAGGACTTGAACTCAGCTCTGGATTAAGTTAATCTAGTAGACATCTACAGAACTCTTTACCCCTAGTCAACAGAAATATACATTCTTCTCAGGGCCACATGGCTCTTATTCTAAAATCAACCACATAATTGGAAGTAAAACACTCTTCAGCAAATGTAAAAGAACTGAAAGCATAACAGTCTCTCAGACTATGGTGCAATCAAATTAGAACTCAGGATTAAAAAATGC
This sequence comes from Cebus imitator, assembly GCF_001604975.1. Taxonomy (NCBI): domain Eukaryota; kingdom Metazoa; phylum Chordata; class Mammalia; order Primates; family Cebidae; genus Cebus; species Cebus imitator. The sequence continues at coordinate 2,027,965 of NW_016107601.1, forward strand.
ATTCAAAACCACACAATTTCATGGAAATTGAATAACCTGCTCCTGAATGACTCCTGTGTAAATAATGAAATTAAGAAATAATAAGTCCAAGAGTCTTTAAAACCAATGAGAACAAAGAGACAATGTACCAGAATCTCTGGGACACAGATAAAGCAGTATTAAGAGGGAAATTTGTAGCACTAAATGCCCACATCAGAAAGTTAGAAAGATCTCACAACCACACCCTAACATCACAATTAAAAGAGCCAGAGAGGCAAGAGCAAACTAGTCCAAAATCTAGCAGATGACAAGAAATAATTAAGATCAGATAAGAATTCAAGGAGATACAGACACAAAAACCCCTCCAAAAAATTAATGAATCCAGGAACTGTTTTTTAAAAATTAGCAAAATAGGTAGACCACTAGCTAGACTAATAAAGAAGAAGAAGAGAGAAGAATCAAATAGACACAATAAAAAATGATAAAGAGGATATCACCACTGACCCCACAGAAATACAAACTACTGTCAGAGAATACTATGAACAACTCTATGCAAATAAACTAGAAACACCTAGAAGAAATGGATAAATTCCTGGGTATATACACCCTACCAATAATAACCAGGAAGAAGTTGAATCCCTAAATGGACCAAAAACAAGGTCTGAAATTGAGGCAGTAATTAATAGCCTACCAACCAATAAAAGCCCAGGACCAGACGAATTCACAGTTGAATTCTACCAGAAATACAAAGAGGAGCTGTTACCATTCCTTCTGAAAATATTCTTAACAATTGAAAAGGATAGATTCCTCCTTATGTCATTTTATGAAACCAGCATCATCTGATACCAAAACTGGTAAGAGGCACAACAAAAAAAGAAAGCTTCAGGCCAATATCCCTGATGAACATTGATGTGAAAATCCTCAATAAAATACTGGCAAAGCGAATCCAACAGCACTTCAAAAAACTTACCCACCATAATTAAGGTGGCTTCATCCCTTCCTGGGATGCAAGGTTGATTCAACATACGCAAATCAATGAATGTAATCCATCACATAAACAGAATCAAAGACAAAAATCACATGATTATTTCAATAGATGCAGAAAAGCCCTTTGAAAATATTCAACATCCCTTCATGTTAAAAACTCTCAATAAACTAGGTATTGATGGAACATATCTCAAAATAATAAGAGCTTTTGATGACAAACCCACAGCAAATATCATACTGAATAGGCAAATCTCAAGCATTCCCTTTGAAAACTGGCACAAGACAAAGACGCCCTCTCACCACTCCTATTCAACACCGTATTGGAAGCTCTGGCCCCAGCAATCAGGCAAGAGAAAGAAATAAACGGTATCCAGATAGAAAGAGAGGAAGTCAAATTGTCTCTGTTTGCAGATGACATGATTGTATATTTAAACGACCCCATTTTCTCAGCCCCAAATCCCCTTAAGCTGATAAGAAACTTCAGCAAAGTCTCAGGATACAAAATCAGTGGGCCAGATCACAAGCATTCCTTTACATCAACAATGGGCAAACACAGAACCAAATCATGAATGAACTTCCATTTACAATTGCTACAAAGAGAATAAAATACCTAGGAATATAGCTAACAAGGGATGTGAAGCACGTTTTTAAGGAGAACTACAAACCACTCCTCAAAAAAATAAGAGAGGACACAAACAAATGGAAAAATATTCCATGCTCATGGATAGGACAAGTCAATATCATGAAAATGGCCATACTGCCCAAAGTAATTTATAGATTCAATGCTTTTCCAATCAAATACCATTGATATTCTTCAAAGAATTAGAAAAACTATTTTAAATTTTATATGGAATCAAAGAAGGCCCCGTATAGCCAAGATAATACTAAGCAAAAAAAAGCTGATGGCATCAAGCTACCTGACTTCAAACTATACTACATGCTACAGTAACCAAAACAGCATGGTACTGGTACCAAAACAGACATGTAGACCATTGGAGCAGCACAGAGACTCAGAAATAACACCACATATCTACAACAATCTGATCTTTGACAAACATGGCATAAACAAGCAATGGGGAAAGATCCCCTATTCAGTAAATGGTGCTGGGAAAACTGGCTAGCCATATGCAGAAAACTGAAACTGGATCCCTTATTTACACCTTATGTAAAAATTAACTCAAGATAGATTACAGACTTAAATGTAAAACCCAAAACTGTAAAAACCCTAGAAGAAAACCTAGGCAATATCATTCAGGACATAGGCACAGGCAAAGACTTCATGATAAAAATGCCAAAAGTAAATGCAACAAAAGCCAAAATTGACAAATGGGATCTAATTAAAGAGCTCTGTGCAGAAAAAGAAACTATCCTTAGAATGAACAGGCAACCTACAGAATGGGAGAAAAGTTTTGCAATCAACCCATCTGCCAAAGTGTAATATCCAGTATTTACAACAAACTTAAACATCTTTACAAGAAAAAAAACAGCCCCATCAAAAAGTGGGCAAAAGATATAAACAGACACTTCTCAAGAGAAGACACTTACACGGCTGACAAACATGAAAAAAAAAAAAACCTCAACAATACTGATCATCAGATAAATGCAAATCAAAACCACAGTGAGACAACATCCCATGCCAGTCAGAATGGCAGTTATTAAAAAGTCAGAAAACAATAGATGATGGTGACGTTGTGGAGAAATAGGAATGCTTTTACATGTTTGGTGGGAATAGAAATTAGTTCAAGCATTGTAGAAGACAGTATGGTGATTCTTCAAGGATCTAGAACCAGGAATACCATTTGACTCAGCAATCCCAGTACTGGGTATATACCCAAAGAAATATAAATCATTCTACTATAAAGACACATGCACACGTATGTTTATTACAGCACTGTTTGCAATAACAAAGGCATGGAACCAACCCAAATGCCCATCAATGATAGACTCGATAAAGAAAATGTGGTACATGTACACCATGGAATACTATGTAGCCATAAAAAGGAATGAAATCATGTCCTTTGCAGGGATGTGGATAAAGCTAGACAATATCATCCTCAGCAAACTAACATAGGAACAGAAAACCAGACACTGCATGTTCTCACTCGCAAGTGGGAGTTGAACATTGAGATCACATGGACACAGAGAGGGGAACAACACACACCAGGGCCTGTTGGGGGATAGAGAGTGAGGGGAGGGAACTTAGAGGATGGGTCAATAGGTGCAGCAAATCATAGGTCTTTGGCATACATATACCTATGTAACAAACCTGCACATTCTATACATGTTGCTTTTTTCTAAAGAAGGAATTTAAAAAATCCCCTGAATGACAACCAGAAAAAAAGTCGTTTAGCTGCTATGTGGAGAATGGACAGTATAGAGGAAGAATGGAGGCAGCAAACCCGCTAAGAGGCCATTGCTATTGTCAGTTACAAGGTGATAGTGTTTGGATTGGCATAAAATGTGTAGCTATGGTGAGAAATGGTCCACTTGGGAAATGTTTTAAATGTGTATTTGACAAAGGTATGTTGATGGATGTGGGAAGTGAGAGAAAGAGAGGAGTCAAGGATGAATCCAAGATTGTAACATTAGCCTCTAAATGAATGTTGGTGCCCTGTACAGGTATGAGGAGCACTGTGAAAGAAGTACTTGGTGGGAAGAATGGGGAGTTCAGTTTGTTTTCAAATGTTAAGTTTGAAATGACTATTACACATCCAGGTGTAAAGTGAAGTCAGTATTTGGATGTATTGAGGTCTGGTTGAGACAAGAACACAAGTGGGAAATCAAGAGTATAGAGGTGGTACTTATAGTCACAGAAATAAATAGGATCACTGAGGGGGAAAGTGTAGCTAGAGAGGAGAATTGCAGACTGAGTCCCAGAAATTGTATTTTATGCAATTAATGCATTACCATAAGCCATGTTAAAATTGCCACATTTCTTTGAAAAAGCAACAATAAACCAACCTTCTTTGTTTCATGGGTTAATTTAAAAATATAGTGATGTGTAGAATTAGGGTACTTGGGTTCTTCTTTAATCAGTCTTCTAAAATAATTTGTATTTTTCAATGCATTCTATGGTGCTTTGTACGATCTTGCAACCAAATAAATTAATAGATGACTAACTCTCATTTTACTTAATTTTTAATTTCTTTATTAACTAGAAAATATGTAGAAAGTTAAATATTACAAAATACATAGTTCTGGATGGCTAATGAGATGTGGAAAATGCTTGGAGAAACATTCTCAATTTGATTCAGCCATCTACCTATCACAAAGGGTGTATTTCCTATCTATATTTATAAGCCTCATTTAATGAAAAAGTAGTTTTATCTGGCCATACCAAGCAGTAATTGACACTTCAAAATGCTTTGTCTAAAAGGGATTCTAGCAATTTATTAAGCATCTAGTGATCGTTTACTAATAATGCAAGAGGATAGGTAGGAGACAAAGGACCACAGAAACTGGCAAATCAAAGAGATACAGAAGTGTGTAAGCCATTGACTTTAGAGAGAGACACATACAGAAGTAATATAAGATGAAGGACTTGAGAATGGAGGGTAGTAAAAGGAACCACTAAATGTGCCTAATTATGGAAGTAGCCAACCACAAAGATTTCAAATTGGAACTCTGATATTATGCTTTAGCAAGGAAACTTAAATTCCATTTCACTGATGTGGTCAAGATGAAGAGCCTTTTTGATCTGGGAGAAGGAAAGCCAATGAGCATAACCATTTGAAGTCTTATGCCATCAATATACTCAATGCTAGGCAAGAACAAAAGAAAGAAAAATGAGCCAAGTAAGAGTTTTCTTAAAATCTATCCCCTGATGATGTGAATGGCAATAATAATAACACACATTAAATTTTTAAAGAACCCTTAACAAATAGTCTTATTTGATTACCATTAAAAATCAGTGAGGTAGGTTGTATCTAATTGTCTTTAATATGTCCACTTTACAGATGAGAAAATGAGGCTTGGAGAGGCTTTGCAATTGCCAAAAGGCACACAATTTTTAAGGGAAGCATGACCAGATCATCTGGTCATCTGGCCCCACACTGCACGCACATTGAAGCAAGGTAGGGCAGCAGGAGTAAGCACCGCCCTGCACAACTCTAGCTCCTGGTGATACGTGTCTAATGTGCTGTCTTGAGCATCTAAGCACAGTCTTTTTTTAAGCTTTTCTTTGCAAAATATTCTCGAGAGAGAGGGCCCTAACAGCAGACTTGAATTTTCTGTAAAGTGGCATTTAAATTGTTCAGAGTGAGAGCTGAATGCAGAGGCATACCCCTGTAGTCCCATCTGCTTGGAAGGCAGAGACAGGATGATCACTTGGGCCCAAGAGTTCCAGGCTGTAGTGTGCTATGATTGTGCCTGTGAATAGCCACAAGGCTTCAGCCTGGAAAACACAGAAAGACTCTGCCTCTTAAAAAATAAAAAGTCCAGAGTGGATTAAAATGGAATTTGATGGATGATTACCATTGATTACTTCAAATAAAATCTTTTCTCAAAATCAGGCAAATGTGTTCGATTTTAAGAATGGAATAACTAGCAAAAATCCAGTCCCAAAAGCATGAGAAGGGTACCTAAACTTTGAAAGGTCTTTATAAGATTCTTCCTACGTTGTCTTTTCCAGAAAACGTTATCAAGAATCAAGACTTGGATATGTGGCTTTCACAGTGCTTTGAATACTCCCCCAAGTAGCCCATTTTCTTTTGAAAATTCGTAGAGTAAACAGTTTTTTCTTCTTGAGATGGCTGTGCTTTGCTCCTCGTTGCATCTGAGCTGGACATTTTGTCAGTTTCTGCTTCTCATGGGAATTAAAGTCAGGCTACCACACATACACAAACCATACATTGGGTGACAGAGCGAGACTATCTAAAAAAAAAAGGCAATCTTTTCCTCCTAGAGAAATTAAACTTGAAATTGAATGACAGTTATGAGTCCTTTTATCACTTATTACTGAGAGCTATTTTCCTGAGTCATCTGCTATAAACAAACAACACAACAGGCTGTAATGAGAGTCAAGGTTCATCCACCATGAATTGCTACATACATTCTAAATAATATATTTATATATCTATTTCCCAATTTATCAACTTTTGACTGCATCTATTTATGCCAAACTATAAAGCATTAGGATTTTAACACACTTATCTCTCAGTTTTATTAGTTATATTAGTAGTTCTTCTAGCCGTTACATTTATAACTAAATAATATATCTAGGCCTTTAGTTATTCTTTATTCATCAATTTAGAGAGCATCTATTGACTGTTAACTAGATAAGTGAGGAAATTAATGAGCCTACTTTTTTTCATCTATTTTTCTCTCCCTTTCTTCAGATCCCAGTCCTATTAATTATACTATTACTCTTACATGTCTTGTAATTATAATTGTCTTCTTTGGTTTGCCTCTGTAAGTTGATTTTATAAATTGAAAATTAACACCTATGTAATATCACTGTAATATAAATATTATTTTCTGCACAACTAAGTGAAGTGATTGGATCCACAGAGAAGTATATGTCCATATTTGTCATTCAATTTCCATTACTTAAAGGAGAATGTTGATTCTAAGCATCAAGAGCAAGCAGAGTCTATTTTCCTGGCTATACTTGTTAACTTCCTTATGCTGAGCACATTGTTTGGATGATGGCTTTCATTTTATCTATTTATTCTTAGAATTGTTAAATGCCTTTATTTTTCTTATCAAGATAGGGAAAACACAAATAATGTTATGTTATAGAGAAGCTTCATTTTTTAATTATGCAATTTGTAATAGAATCAGGTTGCTTATTAAAGATTTTTTTACATAGAACTCTCACTAATTTTACACCTTGCTTATTAGGCCTGCTGCACAATTACTGTGTTTTTGTATTACCCTGTGTTAACACCACTGTTCTTCAATTCCGTATCTTACAGTTTCAGGACTCCTGTTTTTTTTTTTTTTTTTTTTTTTTTTTTTTTTTTTTTTTTTTTTTTTTTTTTTTTTAAGAAGACTGGTATGAGTTCTCAAACAAAAATGACAGTTTGGCTAGAACTTTAAAGTTGCCTACTAACTAGCTTTACTCATGAGTAAAAAGCGCAATGTTGGTATAATTTTTGTCCTTTGTTGATAATCTATTTTTTCTCTCTGGGACTTAGAATTTCTCATTGCTCTGGAGTTCTGAAATTTTATAAAAATGCATCTAGGATTTCAATTTGCATAATCAATTGTACCTTTAGCTCATCAAATTTTTTCTATCATTTATTTGACTGTACTTCCCATACATGAGAGAGAATATTATTTCCCTCAAGAATTCTAGATAGTTTGATCTATTCTGAATTGGCATTTGATGAAGCATTGTACCATAGTTTCCATTCGTTTGTTATTTAGCTCTGGGATATTTTTCTCAACTTTATCTTCCAAATCACCCAAGTTCATTTTTTAGCCATGTTCATTCATTATTGAATTCTTTAATTCATTTCTTTATCTTTTAGAAATCTTATTTAATTTCTGAAAAATCTCTTACTCCCAGATTACTCCTTTTTTTGGAGTGGTCTAATTGTGTTTTAGGGATATAATATCTTCTTGAATATATACTAGGAGACCAATCAGATTTTTAGGTTTTCTTCTGTTCTTTACACTAGCTCCATTTCCCTAGGTCATTTATTCTATTTGTTTATTTTTGATAACCTTAGTTTATGCTATTGCTTAGGTAACTGTCAACATGGGATAAATGAGGATTATGCAATTAGCGTAAGTCAATGGTAAGATTTTTGTGGTCATTACTTGATTTAACAGAGGCCCCTTCCTCCTCCTGGTAACGCTACTAGGGGGCTGTGCTTCTGACAGTCCAGCTTCCCTATGGAATGTGTAGGAAGGAAATAGGCACATAGCATCAGTTCTCCCAACATTGCTATTGAAAGGGAGAGTTTACTCTGAGGACAGAATAAAGTGATTTTTTTCTTTCATTCCTGTGCCAGCGTGGAGCTGCCTTTTCTTAACACCGCACAATGTGACTCACACTTTGGACTGTTGTGTGGGTCTAGAGTTATCTCCAGCTCTGGTTTGTTTTCTCTATTCCCAGTTCTCTAGTAAGGACTCTTCTAAAGACTTACGTTTAGAAATCAGCTTCCAAGGACTTGTGGAAGATTGAGGAATCACCAGTCCTAGCTCTTTTATAGAAATCTTTTAATATTCATTTGTCATGAACTATGTACCAAAGCCCACTCCTGATCCTCATGCCTGTCAACTCCAAGATTGACTCTGAGGTTTCCTGGGAAGAATGTCTCTCCATCTTATTAGATTGTAATCACTATGAGAGCAGAAATAAACTCTAATTCCCATGGTGTACCCAGAGCCTATGAAGGTGTCTGACATATGATTGGCACTCAATAAATATTTGTTGAATTAATGGATGAACGAGATGTGAATTAATGGATATTGATGTATTCCTCTTGATATATTTTCATCATTATTTTAATAAACTTTTGAAATGCAGATAGGTGTTCCTATCATTTTCAAATTGATGGAATTTTTAATGCATTAAAATCATGACTGGAAATTTTGTGTAAGTTTATGATATAATATTACACAAAAGAAAATGCTTAATTGTTTACATGCTATGATTACCTCAGATATTAGTTCGTGTGTGTATATGTGTGTGTTGTAGGCAGGGACTAGGGAAAAACTCACATAAATGGGAGTTTAATTTGCTGTGTTCCATTGCTAGAGACTTGGATTTGTTTTTTTTTTCTTTTTGTTTCAATTTCTTATAATATTACTTGTACAATAATAAAAATATCAAATTAAAGTAAATTCCAAAGGAAAGTGATGCCATAATTTTCCTGGGCAATCTAACGTGAAAAAAAAATTCCCTGACAATTAAGAAGGCCTTCTAATATCTAATGTAAAACCTTCCCTCATCTCTTTCGTGTAAGTTGCCCTCCCACTGACTCCCCTGACAAACTGTCTGTACCAAACAGACCTCACCACTGTTCCCAAAGATTCAATATTATTTGTTTAGACTATCATTATACCCATTCCCTCAAGAAATTTTAAATCAATTTTTCTAGGTATATGCTAAGATCTGAGGATACAAAAATAAATTAGTCTCTGTTTTTAAGGAGATCATAGTGATACTTCATTGAGAATTCAGAAGGAGTCTTACAGTCTTCTTTGTATATTTGCTAACTTTTGAGAAACTCTGTCCAACCTTCACTGTCTTATTTCATAGATATAATTATAGATATTGAAAGTCTAATTTTGTAATTGCCAAGGAAAAATAATGTAAAAATAGGAAGGACAGGGAAAGAAAGAAGAACTGAAAAGGCCAAAAAACAGAAATAAAAGCCGTAACAGAATTATTCTGATGAATAAAACATATAGGGAAAATTTAGTGACTGTGTATTTTTCTTGGGCAAATATGATCAACACAGTGAAAACTTTCCATATTACATGAACAGTTTTTCACATTGCAAATTGCATACTATCATATTATTTTGAATTTTCTTATGGATGTTTCTACCTACTCTGTGGCGTCATTCATTTGTTTCTGCATTTTGCTTTATGGAATTATTTTATGGCCATGTAAGTGCTATGTGAGAAAGGTCAATACATTATGTTAAGAGGAAGAGTAAATAGGTGGTTTTGATTGAGTGTTTAAAAACTTTTCTACATCAAAGCTCATAGATTTTATGATATCTACTTTGGCTTCCATGGACGTATTATCTCGTACTTGATTCAGTTCTGTATCAATGAGGCTTCCAGAAAATTAAGCTATTGCAATAGATAAGGAATTGATGTACTTTGTATGGAATTTCCATATGGATTTATATCTCTGTAAGCTTAGGTGGCTAAATGGCATCTCTATCCATCCAGTTCCTCATGCTGGAACTCTGGAAGTTGCTCTTGACACCTGCCTTTCTTTTCATCCCTCCATCCTATCCATCACAGGTCTCACTGACCCTGCTTACAAAATGGGTCTTGAATCCTTTCAGTGCTCTTTATTTCCATCTTGATGCAGGTCTCAATCATCACACAGATGGATTACTGAAATAGATTCCCAGTTACACTTCTAGCTGTCCCTCTTGATCCCATCAATCCATTTTTCACATAGCAGTCATAGCAGTATTTTTAAAAACTCGAATTTAACCACATGGCTCCCCTGCTTAAATCTTTTCAGTGACCTCCACTGTTTTTAGAACAAAACCCTAAATCCTTGCCCTGATCTTCATGAAGTGTCCTCCGCTAGTCATACTTCATTCCTTTTGGTGAGCATAAGAGCTTTCTGCTTCAGAAGCTTATATATGTATATTTCTTCTTTAGTTGAGTAAATCTTGTTTATGATTCAGATTTCTCATTAACTGCCACTTCTCAGGGAATTCTTCTTCTTCTCTCTCTGTCTTCCATAGGTATCCTACATAGTAATTATATTTGTAATTGACAAGTTTTTGGCTATTTAGTGGTGATCTCCCACAAAACCTCAAGCACCATGAGTGCACAAATCCTGCCAATGTTTTTTAATATATATATTTTATTGCACTTTAGGTTCTGGGCTACATGTGCAGAACATGCAGGATTGTTGCATAGGTACATACATGGCAATGTGGTTTGCTGCCTCCATTCCCTCATTACTTATATCTGGCATTTCTCCCCATGTTATCCCTCCCCAACCTCTCTAGCCCCTACTGTCCCCCCATTCCCCACCAACAAACCTCAGTGTGTGATGCTCCCCTCTCTGTGTCCATATGTTGTTCTCACTGTTCAACACTCGTTCTCACTCATAGGAGTGAGAATATGCAGTGTTTGACTTTCTGTTCTTGTGTCGGATTGCTGAGAATGATGGTTTCCAGATTCATCTATGTCCCTCCAAAGGACACAAACTCATCATTTTTTATGGCTGCATAGTATTCCATGGTGTATATGTGCCACATTTTCCTTGTCTAGTCTATCATTGATGGGCATTTGGGTTGGTTCCAGGTCTTTGCTGTTGTAAATAGTGCTGCAGTGAACATACAGGTGCATGTATCTTTATAACAGAATGATTTATAATCCTTTGGATATATACCCAGTAGTGGGATTGCTGAGTCAAATGGAATTTCTGTTTCTAGGTCCTTGAGGAATCACCACATTGTCTTCCACAATGGTTGAACTAATTAACACTCCCACCAACAGTGTAAAAATGTTCCAATTTCTCCCATCCTCTCCAGCATCTGTTGTCTCCAGATTTTTTAATGATTGCCATTCTAACTGGTATGAGATGGTATCTCAATGTGGTTTTGATTTACATTTCTCTAATGACCAGTGATGATGGGCATTTTTTCATATGTTTGCTGGCCTCATAAATGTCTTCTTTTGAAAAGTGTCTGTTCATATCCTTCACCTACTTTTGAATGTGCTTGTTTGTTTTTTTAACTTAGTTTAACTTTAGTTTGTTTAAACTAAATCTGTTTTAGTTCTTTGTAGACTCTGGATATTAGCCCTTTGTCAGATGGGTAGATTGCAAAAATTTTTTCTCATTCTGTTGGTTGCTGGTTCACTCTAATGATTGTTTCTTTTGCTGCACAGAAGCTCTGGAGTTTAATTAGGTCTCATTTGTTTATTTTGGCTTTTGTTGCCAATGCTTTTGGTGTTTTAGTCATGAAGTCCTTGCCTATGGCTCTGTCCTGAATGGATTTGCCTAGGTTTTCTTCTAGGGTTTTTATGGTGTTAGGTCTTATGTTTAAATCTTTAATCCATCTGGAATTAATTTTAGTGTAAGGTGTCAGGAAGGGGTCCAGTTTCTGCTTTCTGCACATGGCTAGCCAGTTTTCCCAACACCATTTATTAAACACGGAATCTTTTCCCTATTGCTTGTTTTGTCAGGTTTGTCAAAGATCAGATGGTTGTAGATGTATGGCGTTGCCTCTGAGGCCTCTGTTCTGTTCCATTGGTCTGTATCTCTGTTTTGGTACTAGTACCATGTTGTTTTGATTACTGTAGCCTTGTAGTATAGTTTGAAGTCACGTAGCATGATGCCTCCAGCTTTGTTCTTTTTGCAAAAATGAAAAGAGAAAAGAATCAAATAGATGCAATAAAAAATGATAAAGGGGATATCAACACCAATTCCACAGAAATACAAACTACCATCAGAGATTACTACAAACAACTCTATGCACATAAACCAGTAAACCTGGAAGAAGTGGATAAATTCCTGGATACTTGCACCATCCCAAGCCTAAACCAGGAAGAAGTAGAAACCCTGAATAGACCAATAACAAGGGCTGAAGTTGAGGCAGGAATTAATTGCCTACCAACCAAAAAAAGCCCAGGTCCAGATGGGTTCACAGCCGAATTCTACCAGATGTACAAAGAGGAGCTGGTACCACGCCTCCTGAAACTATTCCAAACAATCCAAAAAGAGGGAATCCTTCCCAAATCATTTTATGAAACCAATATTATCCTGATACCAAAACCCAGCAGAGACTCAACAAGAAAAGAAAGCTTCAGGCCAATATCCATGATGAACATAGATGCAAAAATCTTCAATAAAATGCTGGCAAACCGATTGCAACAGCACATCAAAAAGCTTATCCATCACAATCAAGTAGGCTTTATCCTGGGGATGCAAGGCTGGTTCAAGTCTATAAATGTAAGTCTATAAACACAATCCACCACATAAACAGACCCAAAGACAAAAACCACATAAGTATCTCCATAGATGCAGACAAGGCCTTTGACAAAATTCAACAGCGCTTTATGCCAAAAACTCTCAATAAACTAGGTATCGATGGAATGTATCTCAAAATAATAAAAACTATTTATGACAAACGCACAGCCAATATCATACTGAATGGGCAAAAAATGGAATCATTCCCTTTGAAATCTGGCACTAGACAAGGATGCCCTCTCTCACCACTCCTATTCAATATAGTATTGGAAGCTCTAGCCAGAGCAATCAGGCAAGAAAAAAAAAATAAAGAGCATTCAATTAGGAAAGGAGAAAGTCAAATTGTCTCAATTTGCGGATGACATGACTGTATATTTAGAAGACCCCCATTGTCTCAGTCCAAAATCTCCTGAAACTGATAAGCAACTTAGCAAAGTCTCAGGATACAAAATAAGTGTGCAGAAATCACAAGCATTCCTATACACCAGTAACAGACTTAAAGAGAGCCAAATCAAGAACGAACTGCCATTCACAATTGCTACAGAGAGAATAAAATACCTAGGAATACAACTAACAAAGAATGTAAAGGACCTCTTCAAGGAGAACTACGAACCACTGCTCAAAGAAATAAGAGAGGACATAAACAAATGGAAAAACATTCCATGCTCATGGTTAGGAAGAATCAATATTGTGAAAATGGCCATACTGCCCACAGTAATTTATAGATTCAATGCTATCCCCATCAAGTTACCTATGACCCTCTTCACAGAACTGGAAAAAAAACACCTCAAACTTCATATGGAACCAAAAGAGAGCCTGCATAGCCAAGACAATTCTAAGCAAAAAGAACAATCATGCCTATTTTGTGTGCTATCATATTGGCAGTGACTAGAACAATGCTTAGGTTAGAGTAGTTACTTAAAAAAAAAAAAAGTGATTGGTGAGTAGATGAATGATGGTCCTTGTCTTGGCAGATGTGGCAATGGAGAATTAGGTCTGGCCTCAGGTATTGGTCAGCTCAGTGCCACAGCAGCTGCCTTGGATGACATTCTCTCAAGTTATTCTATTTATCCCATCATAGATGTGATCATTCTGGCCACAATAGCATTTTTATATTTGTTTTCTGAAACTAGAAAGGGGTTCATGGCTCCTGAAACAAACTGGGGAAGTAAAACTCAGTATTTCAGAATAAAGAACAAAGAAAAATTACCCAATACAACAAATGTCTAATGCCTCTGCTTGTCTTTTAATTCATAAGGAAGCATGCATGGGTAATATATAATAACCATTTATCAGTGTGCTAATAGTGTTTGAAATTCTATTAGGTGACATGATGAGGAAGCTCAAGATGGATGGAGTTGTTATATATTTGGTGTCTTGAATGTGCCTGCCAGAGCCTTTAAAGTCAGTTTAGTGGCCTATTAATGTGTCCATTATGAACCCAATTTCTTACCTTCGTCATTTTAAATCGCATCTGTCTATAACTTCATATATGTTATTAGCCTAAATTCAAACATTTTATACCAACTATAATTCTTAGTTGTTAAACTGGTTTTGACTTATTGGAGCTATATTAAAACCTAATAGGTGGAATAATTGGCTTCCATAACAATTCAGAATAAGAGAAGTCCATGTTGAGTGCTATTTCCAGATACCTGAAAAGCTATGAACAAGTCCCCTTTGCCCTCTACTGCGTCTCCCTACCCCTGCTGATTCCACACTTCCCCAGTTTCTAAGCCAGTCATAACTGCATCCAAACAGGAGCCATTAAACCAGGCATGCCTCCAGGGAAACACTTTCAAGGGTTTCATAAGGGAGCATTTCCCCAGGAGCAGTCAGTGTCTACCCCTGAAGGACCAAAATGGATAGGCTCTAGATGTTCTTGTTTCAGGGGGATGAGCTTGAGGCCATTCTCAGGGAGAAAAGTGAATTGCCAAGTCCTCTCAGCACTCAGTGGTCATATAGCATTCCAAGTCCTTCTTTACATTTTAACAGGATACATGAGAATCTACCCTCCCATCAATTTGCATGCCTTTCTCCTCTCTGTCTCTTAGCAGCACTCTGAGCTTTACCCACTATATGAAAAATTCAGCTTTCTCCCCACAGAATGGACTCCTAGGTACAGGTCTCTTTAATGGTAATCTTGCAGCCAAGAGTCAGCCAGGCCAATGTGCATCTAACTGCCACATGCTCAGATATCTGTGTTCCTGGGATCTTTAATTTGTTTATCCTCCTTGCCTACCTGTGAACTCTCTCATGCATGCTGTATGTCTTTGAGTGCTTCTCCCCTTTCTGAGAGAAGCAAAGCCTTCTGGGGTGCAATAAAATTGCTTTAGGAAGGCAAGAAACAGATGGAATATAAATGGGTTCAGGTGCTCCAGGGACCTCAATGCTGTTGCAGAAGGCAGGCAACAGAGCATCTAAACAGCAAAAGAATATTTGCTTTTTGTCTTTTAAATGTTGTGTTGGGACAGAGGAAGTTTCAAGGTTAAGAATCAAAGGTTCTCCACTTTGTGTAAATGATATATACACTGTATTCTGTTTAAAGCCAGTTGCTTTTTAGATTTCAGGAGAAATTTACTGGTGGCTGTAACCTATGTGCAGGGTGAAAGTTAGGCCCTAAATTTAATTCGTGGTAAAGTGATTCTTCTCCTACTTTAAGAACTATTTCATAAGACAGAAGAGTGTCTTTGCAAGACTAAAGAGTTGAGTTAGAAGCCAATACTGGACTCAGCTCATGCTGTTTTTCTCATCTTGGACAAGTCACTTAAATTCCCGGAATCTCAGTATTCTAAATTCTAAAATGGAGATAATAAAACTCGTAATGAGGACATTTTGAAAGTATACAGGTATGCATGTCAAGTACTGGCAAACTGTTAAAATTGCAAGATCAATACATGCCTGAAATCCACAGTTACCTGCTCTGCCCCTTCTATCAGATAAATGATTGACAAACCCTGTGGTATCACCACTGTCTTCATTGCTCTATTTTACACTTCTCATGAAATTTCTAACGGTCACCTTAGATACTACTTTTAGCCCCTTCTGTCTCACTCTCTTTTATTTCCTTGCAATTTTCATCAATAAGCAAGGCAAAATCCTACCAGCAATAAGGCAGAGGAGAAGTCTGTCAATTTGGGAGAATACATTTTGCCATGGAGTCAACAGCCTCAGTGAACGGTGTTCTTGCCAAAATGTGAAGCTTCCAAGAAACAATTAACGATAAACAGTGCTTATTAAGTGCTCACTTTGTGCCTGGTACTGTTCTAAGTGCTTGACTTGAATTTACCAAATTAATCACCCCCAAAATACTATGAGGAACATCTCATTTTTACTCCCATTTTACATGAGAAAGGTGATAGATCGAGAAGGCAAGTGACTTGTCCAAGGCCAGACAGGTGAAAAAGGGAACCGAGATGCTGACCAAGGGCAGGCTTGTCTCCAGCACTCATGTCTGTAACTACTAGGAAGGCTGTAATTTGAAACAAAGAGAGGAGATTTGTCCTGCTTGCCTGGACTTTCGAGCTAAATATAAATCTAGACTCATGCAGAGCAACAGGTCCAGTATAGTTTTACTGATACACTCTCTGTGCTATAACTTGTAAACAATGGCCTGGGGCAAGGGGGGAACATATCCGCTGAGGTTTATTGCCTGGCAGCCTAAGATTTATAACCTACATATGGTGGTTTTTAACATCCCCCTCATGTATATTTTCTTAGCAAGATAGTACATTTCTCAAAGGTTGGTGTACAGCTTTTTGTTTCTCTTGCATATCCTTTACCTACAGTAATTTGGGGCTCAGTAAATGGTTTTGATTGACTGCCTGAATTTCAGTGACTATATGGTGGTCACAATAACTACATTTGCAAAATGAAGCAAGAGCTAGGAGCATGGTTCATCTGAAAATCAGGGATTTTATTTCAAGTTCTGGGACTTTATCCTTAACCTGGTTTTATAAGACAGCATATCAATAAGACTTTCAAAGTATATTTCTTGAGTGTTCATCATCAGCAAAGGCCAAGGCGAGGTACTGTGAGGACAAAGGCACACAAGACAGGGCTCCTGCCCTCTAAGACCTCACTATATTGTGGAAATTAAGTCCAACAATATCCCACTAGAGAAGCGGAAATCAAACTGGAAGAATCTGGAATGACTCCTTGGAGGAGGTGGGATTTAGCTAGACTTTACAAACAACAATAGGATCGAGAAAAATATATGGAGCATGGAAATTCTAAGAATGATCCACTTGCCATTAAACAGGGGTAGAAATTTAAGCCTGAGTTGATGCACCCACCTCAGAAGGCAGTTTGTCTTATTCCTTCTACCCTGGAACTTTAATGAGGACAATTACTTCTTCAAAAAAGTTCTGTAAGATTTGAGACAGAGAACTAATCCTTCATGATTTGCTTGGTATGGGAAT
Source organism: Cebus imitator (assembly GCF_001604975.1). Taxonomy (NCBI): domain Eukaryota; kingdom Metazoa; phylum Chordata; class Mammalia; order Primates; family Cebidae; genus Cebus; species Cebus imitator. The sequence goes on from NW_016107601.1 coordinate 2,044,978, forward strand.
TGGGAGGACAAAATTGTTAGATGCCTCCTGTGTACAAAGCAATATTAAGTGCTTAACAATTAAATAATACATTTTGTAAAAGCACAAAAAATGTATTATTTAATCCTCACATTGGTTACAAATGAGGAAACTGAATCTTAGAGAGAAAAAACTAATTTGTTTATCATCATACAGGTAGTAAGTGGCAGAATAGAAATTCAAACCTAGGTCTGTCTGACTCCAAAGTTCATACATTTGAATAATATATACCTTATTCTGTCAAGTTATCTGAGGCTTATCCTGCTGTGGGTTCTTATTTATTCTTCTCTGCAAATAGTGCATTTATAGAAAAGTTACAAAAACCTAAAAATTCAAAGTTTACTTTTATTCATGTGTCTTGTAGTTTCACATTAACTGCCTATTTTTCTTTTCTTTATTGCCCCAAACTTTTTCTTTTTTATTTTTTTAGCTAGAACTTTTCAACCTTTTGTGATCTCTTTACAATTCCCTTTAGAATGCATAATTGTGCTCGATCAATTTGTTAGAGGCTTTTGAAGTGTTAAAAAAAACTACATTAAAATTATTTTCTTTCAGGTTTTATGTTAATGAACATAGGTGTTATTCAGAGCAAAGTCAGAATGTCAAGGGAACTTAAAGTTATTCATACATAAACTAAAAAAGGAAACATCTTTAGTAGAGGAAAAATACATGTAATGAGTAAGTACGGCACACAATTCCTCCTTTCAAAAATGTCAGCTCGTATTGAACCTCCATTCTAGATATCTTACAATTACTTTGTCAACAGAAGGTAGAGTAGTGATGGATGACGCATTGGTTCTTGAAACCAAACTTTCTGCGAGTTACTTAGGCTGAAACTAAGTGCTTTTACATTCCAGTCTTATTGATGATAGTGGTTTTATATTTATCACCCTGTCATTTCAGCTGACTATATCAGCCTCTTCCCTGTAAGAATATGGACACTAATGGAGGTGTGTCCTTAGTGCTCTGAAGGGTCACAGATTCATTCTGTGAACACAGTCAGGGCACAGGCTGCTTTGCGTTGAAGCTCAGAGGCAGCTTTACCCCTTTCAAAAAGGGATCAGCAAAGAGGGCCTTAAAAGGCCTTTGGAAATTGTGTTCTTATTGGCTCTCTTTTGACCATGACCCATCCTTGTGGTGCTGCACACAGAGGCTTTCGTCTCTCACTAATGGAGCGTTACTATTTTGCAGCCTGCCCTATAACAGGAAGAATTCTACCAGGACCTTGGCAAGTCGGGGACCTGATTGCAACACTTTATTTATAAGAAATTCTGTCAAGAATCAATAATAGTCTTGGGTCTCAAGTTCTTTCTTTAATAATACTTTGATATGATTTGTCACAAGCTAGCCCAGAGTATCCTCAAGATTTTATTACTTAGCTTGCAGCACAGTGTCTTATCTTTGAGTCATGAGATCAGCCATGGGGAGACCTTTAAAAAGCTATATTCTTTACTGTTTGGTTATTACAGAAAGTCTATATTACTCAATAATACCTTTTATAGGGTGTGCTGTCACATCTTCACACAGATGTTTAACCCCAATGTAGATAGACCGAATGCCTGGAGGACATTTTAGTGACATGGACATTGTTTTTCATGACTGGATGCCTGATGTATCAATAGCAGTGAAAACAGAAAACAAATGGAACTATACAAAAATAAAATCACCACCACAACAGAAAAACCCACTATCACCGTCACAAAAAAATGTGGACTTATTTTCTTACCCTGACATTTCTGACCAGATCTCTAACTAACTGTTCATTTTTACAAAGATTTTGTTTAGAGTCCAGAGTGTTAGGTTTTTATTACCTGAAAGCAGCACAAATTTGGAGAAGTCAATTTAGATTCCTTTCTTGTGTGCAAGCAGCTCCTTAGGTCTCAATGTACATCTCAATAAACACAATCCTATGACATCAGTAGCATGCTGTATAGCAATGGCTTTAAATATGTTTTATGCTGCTCAGCCATGGAATTCATATTCTTACAGCTAATGCCTGTTGGTAAATTCCTGTATCGTTACATGTTGTATTTACAAAACTATATATTGTCAGCCTAGAGTTTCGTCTCTCCAATCTGTTTTTCTTCTTTGAAGGAAAATAGCAGAAAATGTACTAATACTCACTGTAGACAAAACACACACACACGCACACACATGGAAACACACACATACACACGCACACACAAACCAAGATTTTAAAATGGTAATCATTTTGAATTTTGAAATTAGAGAAAATGAGGGAGAAACACTCCTTGGAAAGTTATTATTTTAGATCTTTCATCTGTCTCCAAATTGGTACTAATCTTCCATGTAGATTTAAGAAAATTGTTGGTATGTGAGCAAACATTTTATTTAAAAGTTTTCTGTTTTGTTCTTGCGGCTGCTGCTGTTGCTGTTGCTGAAGGGGATTCTCCTTATGCGGCCAGCTGGCTTTCCCAACAGCTCCCATCCTGGCTGACGTGTGCAGGGCACGAGGAATGAAGCTCTGCCCTGGGCTCAGCATGGACACACTGCCACTACCCAGAAGACATCCTGGCTTTATTTCCTTGCCTTATGCAGCATAAGCAGAGACAGCAGTGGTCACACCTTCTGGCTGTGACAGGCTGCTCTAAGAACTTTGTCTTTCTCCTCTCACAAGGTGAGGTCTGCCTTTCAGTCCAGAGACTGAAGATAGATCTTGTCACCTGCTCACATTCTCTGCCCACACTGGGCTTCTGCTGTGGCTTAGGGCTAATTGGTGACAGGCTTATCCTCTTGGCATCTCCCGTCCACAGCGTCCCCAGGACTGAGTAGTGCTGAGAATGTGTGATAACCTGTCTTGAGATTGACCTAAGAACCCTAGCTTTACCTGTAGGACTTTGTCTAAGGGCAGGGGAAAGGAAGCTCTATCTGCTAAATAGCTATCATGTGCCAAAATCTGAGCTGGACCCTTTATGTGCATTGGCTTGTTTAATCTTCCTGTCACTGCCAAGAAAGTATCATGCCCTCGTGATGAAAGTGAGGAGCCCTACATTCAGAGATTAGAGAGTTTGCTGCCATCATACAGAAGATAATGTAGGAACTGGCCAACAAAGTGAGGGAGATTGGATTTCAAAATTCCTAGTTTTGCTGCTAAAAACCACACCACCAAATTAACAAACCATGCTGCCAGCTTCTTCCATATTCACATGGATGACTGTTCCTTTGAAATTCTTATAGCCTGTTCGCCAGCCCACTCACCACACCATCCAAGCACTCTCCTCTCTTTCTATACAAATCCTACCATTTTTTCAAAGCCAAGGTCAGTCCCACTTCTCCATAAACCCTTCTCCAATAAACCAATTCAGATATTTTATCTAAATGTTTATTTTGAAATAATTGTAGATTTACTTACGATTATAAGAAATAATGCAGAGACAGCCTGTCTATCCTTCACTATCACTGTATTAGTCTGTCCTCCCACTGCTAATAAACACATACTAAGACTGGGTAATTTATAAAGGAAAGAGGTTCAATTGACTCACAGTTCAGCATGGCTGGGGAGGCCAAGGGAAATTTACAATCATGGTGGAAGGGGAAGTAAACACATCATTCTTCATATGGTGGCAGCAAGGAGAAGTGCTGAGCAAAAAGGGGGAAAGCCCCCTAAAAAACCATCAGATCTCATGAAAACTCACTATCAGGAGATTAGCATGAGGGTAACAGCCCCCCTATTCAATTACCTTTCACGGGTCTCTCCCACAGCATCTGGGGATTATGTGAACTACAATTCAAGATGAGATTTGGTTGGGGACATAGCCAAAACATATTATTCACCCAGTGTCTTTCAGTTTTAATATTTTCTATAACTATAGTGTAAAATCACATGAGAATATTGACACATTCTATCAATATTACTCATATTTCACCAGTTTTACATGCACTTGTCCACGTGTTTATTTAGTTCTATAGAATTTTACCACATGTGTAAATATGTGTGAGTACCACCACAATCAAGATGCAGAATGATTCCATCTCAAGGATCTCTTGTAATTCCCTCATATAGCCATTGTCATCTCCCTACTTCCTCCCTGCCTAATCCTGCCAATCAGTAATCTGTTCACAATTTCTATAATTGTGCCATTTTCATAATGTTATATAAACCAAATCATAGATATAAAATGATACAAATTGTGTCATTTTAATGACATTATAGAAACCAAATCAAACTGTATGATTACATCTTTTGAAAGTAAACATATTCAGTTTTGGAACTTCTAATCTTGACTCAAGTACATTTTGTGTGATCTCACTCACTCATTCATCCATTCAAAAAATTTTAGGCCACCTACAATGTGTTTGGTACTATCTGAGATACTAGAAATACAGTAATAAACCAAGCTGACAAACATCTCCTTGTAATCTATTTTGGTTCTTTTTCCATAGTGACATATATTGCTTTGGAGGCACTTCTTATTTACATTCTTATCCTAGCTATAGATTGTAAGCTCCCTGAGAGCAGATAACTAATCAAACAAGTCTGTTATTTTCACACATAAAAGCCTAGAGACGCAAACCTTTACTAAGCACATACAGCTTAGACTTACCAAGCAGAGAGACATCTGTAGGGGTCATCTGGTCCATTCTCCGACTAAAAGATCATTAAAGGAAGAGACACTATTACTCTCTAACACATGTGAAGGGCTTTGCACTGAACAATGACATGTAAAGTAATCTAAGTATATCAGCTCCTTTCACCACTCCATCAGCCTTCAGCACCTCCCACTCACAGATATCACACTGTCAATCTTGATGCCTCCCACTCAGGGTAAGCTGAGTAGCTCCACTTTGATTTGTTATTGGCCTGTGCAACATATGCCCACCATCCTCTGGATAAAGAACTGTGCATCAGAAAAGAACAAGGCCTGCTATTATGTATATGGTACAATTGTCTCACTTATATGTCCTCCTCTGCTACATCTGGCACCGAGCTTCCGCTGTGGACCATCGTTCTGTCCTTCTCTGCTTGTACAGAGGCCAAAAAAGCAAGTTCTTCCCTTCTTAACCATAAAAATTCTTCTAGGACCTTCAGCATATCTGCAAATATTCTCTCAATCTGGTGCAAAGGAGAGAAAAATGAACTCAATGAATTTTGGTAAAGGTTGATTGCCCTCTTGAAATAGGTCACCAGCAAATTTAGACCTGTGGAAACAAATTTCCAATATGGAAAGTGGCTGTTATCAGATTCTCATAGATTTCTATTGAGTAACAAACAAAGCAGAGTGAATTCTTTTGTAGGATTCTTAGTCAAACATTTTGTGACAACAGAGTTAAATTTCCCAGATGCAATTATTTAAATTGAGTTATTTTCCTCCTGCATAATTACAGGTCTATTTTCTCTTTATTATACAATTGTTGACAAAGAATGGAAAGTTAAAACCTCAATGATGAGAATGTTGTATTCAGTTTTATGCACAAGGGAACTTCTAGAAACTCCAGGATACAGAGTAAATTGGCTTTGAAAAATAACCACTGTCCTGAGGGGCTCTTTGGGGCAGTTTTTACTTCAGTATCTCCAGAATATCAGACTTGGCGCAATAATCATTTACTAACTCTAGAATGATAGAATGAACCCTTGTATCAGATGATATATTAGAAAGATGAGAACTGAAGTATTCATAGATTTGAAAAGGTTCCTCTATTCAATATGTCATACGTTCAGAGGATTGAGTTGTTGGCACCAGATGAAGCAGACAAGCTTATTGGCAAAGTGAAACATGTAGACTTTTATGCCTGGCTATTGATAAATTGGCTGGCCTTGCTTGCTGCCTAGTGTGCGTTTTTCTTAGATTTTGTGTTTTAGGAATCATAATTTCATTGGGGGATAAAGTGGTCTAGATTTGGCAGTGAAACATTTTTATGACCTCTAGTACACAAAGGAAATTTTAGTATAACAAAATGGACCCAGTCCATGATTCATTTGGGCATAATTTCAGAAGACACTCAATCCTGAGCTGGCCACCATCTTAAGTCCATAACACATGCCACTCTCTGTCCATCATTCAGGGAAAAGAGTAGAGAATCCGTCAAGCAACAGACTTCTGTATGGTAGAAATCTTGGATTTTACAGGCTCTTTGAAACTGCTCTCTTTAGTTGGGACTGGAAAGAAATAAACCATCTCTGTAAGATGGGATGGGAGAAATATGCTCTTTCGTCGATCAACGCAATTGATTGTAACAGGTGGAAGATCTTGTTTTTTGCAAGTTATGTAGAGTATAATGAAAAATTGGTGCACATTAATAAATTATTTGGATCCCATAGGTTCTGAAATGGTTTGAGGAAACAAACGTTTCCAGAATAATAAGCAAAACTAACAGGGGGTCTGAGATACTTTTTAGCAAATTCTTTCACTTACTATTTTGAAGAAAGTAATTATAGCATTCCAGAAAATTATTTAAAACCTTGTAGGAAAAGTAAAACATTTTTATTCTTCAAGTTATCATAATTTTTTTCTTTGGACAGAATTTAATATTTTTGCCAGGCCCTGGAGGGACAATACCTAAAGAACAATGGCATGCTTACAAAAGTTAAATCTAAAATTTACTAAGGTTATTACCAATTTTGACAGAAACCAAGTGACCTTTAAGAATGGGACAAAAGCCAATCTTAACTGATGTTAATGTGTACAAGATGAATAAAGTGTTCAGAGCAGATGCCGTCATGTAGATTATGCAGAGAGATTATCATTATTGTTTTTCTTACCGTCTTCATCCAATCAATAGATTGCGACTATGTGCCATGAGGGGGAACCAACATTAGGGGAGTAGCATTGCATGCCCTAAAGTGAAATAGTGGGGATTTGTTGCTGGAGGTACAATTTGAACTGCCAAGTTGCTTGTTTTCACTCTAAACAATTGGAGGCGAGTAAGAATTTGGCATCAGATTTTTGGTGGGTGCATTCTTCATGATAAATAAATTGTATTTCCAGAATCTTTGTCAGGTAATTGGTTATGATTAACCTGACTGATTGACTTGTGTATCTTTTTAATAGTTATTATGCATTTTTGTGTTTATTATGCTAAGTTCTTCATACACATTTTATTCTTCTAATGTTTAAATGACAACATCATCACTTACATTTTTTGTGTGTGTTAGAAAGCTAGAAAAAGCCTAAGTTCCTGTCACAGATAGAATTGACCACCTAAATCTTGTTTCAGCCTCAGCTGTTTTCCTTTTTTTAAATATATACAGCTAAAGTTAATCCTTCCTGACATAATGACCTATTAAGATTCCAGGGAAAAGGGAATTAGGACAAATTTATGTGCTGGGAAATTTACATGTTATAGTCAGGTAATTATTACACCTATAAAAGATATTATACCCCCATGCTACAGTTGAGAAAGAAGAGTCTCAGAGAAGTTAGCTTACTTTAATGATAAGAACATTGAAATCCAGAAAGGTCATGTAACATCATACAGATAGTCAATCAGTGGCTAAACACAGGTCTTTCTGGTCCCAAATCCTCAGGATATAAAAGTAAAACTTAAAAGGTTCATATATTTATTAAAATTGGCTACTCAAATTGGCTAGGAAGAAACAGATGGATCTGTAGTTGCCTGTGAAAAGTGATCTGGCACTTACTGTTTGTTGAATGAAAGATTATATTGATGATATCTTCTTTTACACTAGTGCTACTTCAAGTGGATACATTTGACATAAAACAATGATGACAACAGAAAAATATTTTTTAATTAAAAGCACCAAAACAACACCCTTAGAGAGGGTTCAGGGATACTAGGCACAGTTAAAAATTGGGATGGGTGAGAACTAAAAATTTTAGGATTAAGAGTAACTGTTAATAGTAAAATAATAAATTTTGAAACCACCTCCTCCACCCCCATACCAGATGTTTTGCTCTTATGCCCAATTCCAGATGCTAGCAGCAGAGGGGAAATGGGGGGATCTTCCTGAGAAATTAAATCACTATAGAACTACAGATAATAGTCAGATGCTCCATTGAAAAACCTAACTGGTCACTCTTTTGCGCTACAGAGAAGCCCATTATTTTACAGTTGAATTAACATACATGATTGTCCATCAACTCTTTAATGGTTAACTGTGAACAGAGAGCTAAGAATTATCAGACACTCAAAGAGAAATACGTAAACATAAGAACAGAACTGACAGAAAATATGGACAATGAAGCGAATGAATGTCTTTGGAGAGATAGAAAAGATATGTCACCATAAATCCACAACAGAATGCTATTAAGAAATGGAATAATCTGAGAAAAATAAAATGTTCTTAATATATGGCAGCTAAAACTAATGAAAGTGTTATAAATAGCAGTCAAAAAATAATTCCAGAAAAATAAAACAGAAACAAATGAACATAGGAAAAGGCAAAAAATGAAGGAAAATTTGAGGAACCACAAATTAAGTCTGACATATAATAAATATGCATTCAAGAGATAATGATGGAGAGGAAGTCATTTTTAAGAAAAATGCAAAAAAAAGTCCTAAAATTGAGTAACATAATTTCAAAATATAAAGGCCCTCAATGTGCCTATAAAAAAGGATTGAACAAATGATTATGACAAAGTGAATTATGATGAAATATTAGAACACTAGAGATAAAGATGTGGCCGCGAACTAGAAAGGGGAAACACAATAATTTTAAATTTGAAAAGGAAAAAGATTTCTAAATTCACCTTTTCTCTAGAAGCGACTAGAGGATATGCTCCAACAAAACAGGGTTGTTAAAAAACAAATCTAACATTGGAGAAAGGATAAAGTAATTCCCAGGATAACTCAAAAGCAAATATAGGAGAGAATTACTATGTGGCAGGCTTAGAAGTTACCAGTACAGATTGAAACCAGAAAATGTAGCATTCTGGGAGTTTTGATGAGAGAAGAGATATACCACTTATTAGATTTAACCAAGTGAGAAGTTGTATTAAGGGTCACACTTTGAAACATGAGTGAATAATCAGAGATAAAAGGAAACCATGCAAAGAAAGAAAAAAAAACAATTATTAATTTTAGAAAATAAGCAATTATACAAGAAAACAAATATAAGGAGTGTCAATAACTTGGCTTGTGAAGGAAATATGCGTGTTGAGTGACAACAATGGCATTATATATGTGGATTTAATTCCAAATTGATAAAGCTCGATTGCAAGGATTGAGGGGAGAACGAGGTTGTGTGCATCTGTGTGTGTGTGTGTGTGTGTGTGTGTAATAAAACCTAAGCTCTTCATCTCCCATTATGAGATCAATAGATACTATTTAAAACTAATGAATCACCATATGGTTGCACAGTAGTGGACATAATAAAAATTATTTAAAAAGTGGCTGTTCTTGGATAGGAGGTAAGCTGGAGAGCAGAGGAACTAGTGGTTCTTTTTTTTTTAATATTTAGTGCTTTTATGGTGGTTAGTTTGTTAATCTATGTACTCATATTGCTTTGCTTTTTTACGTTTGTAAAAATTTCCCATCAGTGTCATTTGGCCACCTCTGAGGCTATCAATTTTGCCATGCCTCCTCTCTCTGTCTCCAAATTTTCCCTTCAATTATCTGGAATTGGGCTAATTCAGTATTATGTACACTAACAGTTCCTAGAAAGCTAAGAATTTATTCCCATAGTGGTGCTTTTTTTTCCATTTTGAGTGCAGCAAAGACATGTTACATAACTCGGAGTTTCAACAAACACCTGGAAATCAGGCTGTATGTATCGCTCAGATGAGACCAGACATGAGGAGATTGGTAGTGACAAGTGTTGTCACTTCTGTCTCTGACAGCAGGCAAGTGGCAAGCTGTGTATACAAGGTCTGATACTATGCTATCTAGATGAAAAAAAAAAAAATACAAGTGAAAAATAACATTTCAGTAAGAGCTACCTGAAAAATAATGGCAAATTACACATGATTTAGCTGTGCTCTTAGGTTTCATAAAGACCCAAAAACTCTGAACTGAGCAGTAGAGCCCTAATTAAGTCTCCTCTTGATCTTCTGTGTTGCATACCCAATTCTCAGGCTGTATTTTGAAAAAGCATCATCTCATCCTCTAATTCAACTGTTCTTTTTCCTGCCTGGCTGTTGTTTTTTTAATTCCCCATTTTTTTTCCTTTGAGTAAAAGGAGGTTAATGTGAATCATTAAGAATTAAAAAACAATTACACAATGAAAGAATAGTTCAGATGAATTTTAATTAGAGCCTAATTTAATGGGACTTGAACCCAGCACACTGGAAATATATAGCAGTAAGTTTAGCCATTAAATTGCATGGCCTTTGATTAAACTCAGCAGGAATTTAGAGAGATTAGTTTGGCTGCTTGAAGGCACCATGTTTTTTCCATTAATGCCAGAGAACTATATTGAGCGACTAAAATATTACTAATAAAAATAAATGTGAAAGTTGTAAATTTCAAACAATGTAAGACTCATAGTTTATACCTGGATTTCCAAATGTGTATGTGACATTTCATTAAGCTTAAAGCTGAAGACACGCTGCATTATGTCTGATCTCTTTAAAAGAGGAACCTAAATATTTCCAAAAGTTGTCATCCTTTGGAATCTAACAATAGTAAGTAAGAGAATGTGAAAGGGCCTGTTGTAAGCCTAGAGAAAGCCCTCATGCAAGCACTCTGGCTTGGTGCTCAGCTGTGAGGCATTACCATGACCTCCCAGCATTCCCAATTGTTCCACAACCTTCCAATGGGTTGTTTTTTTCATCCATAAAATGGGAACAGTGAAATAGGCCATTTGGATGGGAGACCATGGGATAGGTTAATTAAAATTAACACCTATATCAAAAATTTTCAAATGTAATGGTAATGCATGCTGAGAGTGGGAATTCCCAAAGGGATCTGAACTCATTATCTTGGAAATAAGTGATTCCATGAGGAACCACTGGGCTGTATGGCCTTCATCCATGACCCTGTGGTTTCATCAGAGCTCAGTCAGCCACTGGAGGGAGCCAGTATGACTCTCACAGCATAGTAGAAAATGATGAACTGGTAGAGAAAGATGATTTTAAAATGGCATGTAAGAATGACAGAATTTGAACAAAATCCCTTTTATTTATTTATGCCAAAATCTGTGTGAATGTAAAATGCCATCTCGATCATGCTTTATTTATGGTGCGGGTTTTTCTTTTGAAAAACAGGAGGGAGGGAGGAAGGAAGAGGGGTGTAGGTTTTTCTTTTGAAAAACAGGAGGGAGGGAGAGAGGGAGGGAAGGAGGAAGGGAAGGAGGAAGGGAAGGAGGAAGGGAGGGAGGGAGAGAAGGAGGAAGAAAGGAAGGAAGGAAGGAAAGGAAGGAAAGGAAGGAAGGAGGGAAGGAAGGAGGGGGAGGAAGGAAGGAGGGGGAGGAAGGAAGGAGGGGGAGGAAGAAGGGAGGGAGGAAGGGGAGGGAAGAAGGAGAAGGATGAAGGAGGGAAGGAAGGAAAGAATGAACATGTTGGCTAGAAGCTCTTCTCAGTCTGAACCTGGTTCCCAATGGCAAGTGGATGAGGAAAGCTCAGAGGGTGGAGCAAGCCTCGGCACTCCCCTGACCTGCTGCAGCAAGCTCCCTGACTTGGCTTGCCTGTTTTGATCTGGGCAGATTTTAAAAGGCATTGCTTGTCATTTGGTGCAACTAGAAATCATGCCTGTGCATCTCACATGAATAGAGGGATGTGCAATATGTAAAATTCTTAAAGACAATTTTATTTATAGCTGTTGCAAACAATGTTTATACAAAGTTTATTAAATATGTCACCCACATTGATTTATTCCAACCAATCTCTTCAATCACTGATATTTATGTGATGGGTTCAGTTGCAACAATTATTTTATATGCTGTAGAGTGTGTTATAACTAGGGATTCACCCTGGCAATTATATCAAAGATAAAATGCTTCCTGAAGACCTCAGGGCAGGCCAGGAAGTATATTATTGGACACAAGGTAGTTTAAACTGAATGCCACAGCACTAAATTTAGAGTGAGAAATGTGGAGCATCTTATGCTTAAACATTAAAGCTAGTTTCGCGTCCTTTCTGGCATACTCTCGCTGCTGGGAAGGTGGTATGCTCTTCTGCACATTCCCTTTCCCACATTCAGATCGTGGGCCTGGAAATGCTTTTCTTGTCATCTGAATTTCTGCCGGCTCTTGCTCCTCAGCAGCATTTGTCTAGTACCCAAAGTGGGCAGAAGAGCCTACTTGGCATTTACAAACACCTACAAAGGAAACTAGACACATGTTACTTGCCCGCAAGGAATTGGCTTCTGATGTGAGTGACTGAAGGACTGTTAACAAAGAAACCAGAGTTTTGTAAAGAGCCCGAGGTAACCATTGAAACTATAAGATGACAAACTCCACAAAAGAAAAAAAAAGTTACTTAAAACCACAATTGAATGCAACTCCTGCTTCCTAAGAAAGACTAAATAGCCTTTTGTTTGGCAAAATTGTCTTGACAGTCCCACTTTGGTTTAGACAGTAAGGCTTCGGGGTATGGTGTGAAATTAGAAGTAAAACAAAGAGATAGAAAAACCGTTCTGTAAAAGAAGTTACAGTACTTTGGAGCTGAAGTTCACTGTGGAAAGGAGAGGGAAACAAGTTGGTATCTAGGAAGAGAAAGAGGGGTGAACAAGGAGGAGGAGTAGGTGATGGCCAACGTGGCTCTGTGTTAGTAAGGCTGGAACACGACTTTAAGCACGGGCATGTGTAATGTTCAGTTTAAATGTTTTGTTGTCTTGTAAGTTTCTCATCTTTTCCTCAAAATAATGTTTTGGGAAGTAGGATGTATGAACTTAATTGAACAGTTTCAGAAAATCACATGATGATAATCAGGAAACTGAGATACTTTGGTCAAATCAAGAATGCAGAGCAAGAGACTGGAAGAAATCTTCACTGAGAGATGAGGGCTCACTCACCTTAAAATAATTCAAATCTCAGGGCACAGAATGAACCCTTTTGACCTAAGCATGGTGCAACACTTCCCCAGGGGATGACCAGGCTCTTCTAGTACTTCGATGGTGACTGCTTCTGTTTTTTTCTTTCCCTATTATTATTTTTTGTTTTATCTTAAAAGCATTTATTTTTCTACCAAGAGAGGTTTTTTTTCCTCCACAAACTAAATCTTCCTCGTTAGATGATATTTAATTTGATTTTTAAGCTGCTTCATTTTATTTCCCATTCTAGTGATTAGCAGTACAGGTAACGGAAAAGTTTTGGACCTTAGGTTTGGGAATACCGATCTTCTGTATAACTAATCACTTTCAAATAGACTCCATTAAACCTATAGAAGTTTTGTGGCCATCTCTTCTTAGGAAAGCAATTACTCATGAGCTACATGAATCAATCAATTTATTAACGATTTATCGAGTGAACTGGCATCAAGCTACATGCTGGACAAGAAACCCAAGAAAAACCTAGATTTGTGGGAAGTTTTCATCTTCATGAAAGAGGGAAGTGGACTACATTCATCTAAGGAGAACAGTCAAAAACATTATAGAGTGATTCTGATTTTATCTGTCCAACTTATCATTCAATGTAAAGAGGAAAGATTTGACTTCAACTTGATTGTGAAATTCGGGCCTTGACTTATATGTCCCTAAAACAGCTAATCTATGATGAAAATTTCACAGAACCTGAAAAATAAGAGGCTTCCACCATGGCTGTTAAAGGAAAAGTTGCAAACTTAATATTAAGTTGGTATCCAGAAAAAATATATTTAACCAATTTAATGACTTCACAGTTGTATGTGGTACAGTGCTATAGTATCCCGTTATAGTCTCCTATGGGGATCTTGGTTTACAACTCTTGATAAAGAATGCTCATTCAGTAGAGCCCCACGGGGCCAAATATAGAATAACATTACTGACAGAATTATATTCCCCAGACTTCTGTGTCCTGTGGGACCATGATGACAGAGTGGCTAGATCCTAATTTATATATTCCCTCCGAGTTCCAAGTTCCACTGAATTGCCAACCTGCATTTCTATCTGATTGCCATGATTCCTTGATATATGAAATGATGATGAAATTTCCTTGGAATTATTTATCTTAAGCCATGATAGCATTCAATAACTTCCAGATGCCTTGACAATGATGGTCCACTGCGTAAGGAATTACCGTAGATTATCTCTCTTTTGATTTGTCACGGTTTTGTATGGAGTTCATTACCAGTAGAAATATTAAGCTAGCCATCTACAGTTGCATATTTATGAGCTCTTTAGACCATATTATGAAAAGGATTTAGTTATTCCTTTTACTGACATGGAAATGGTCAGTGACATCTGCCAAGCTTCCAGAAAAATCAAGTAAAGAACCATAATCCTACTGATGTGCATGCTATCCTAACAACAGAACAAAAATCTAGTGCTCTAGAAACTACCCATTCTTCACATACAGACAATGAAAAAGGAAAGAGAAGTGGTCATATACTGTCAACAATATACCACACAGGACAGAGCAGGAGTTTTTCCTGTCTGCAATCTACCTCAGCCTTTATGCTCCCACTACGCATGTGATCTCTGAGACTGCACCACAGACCTATACAAAACTAATTGTTCATGTGATTTCCTTTCTGAGCCACTGCAGATGTCCCTTTTTGTAACAATTTAATTAACACTTTAAAATAATGATGCATTAATTAATGCCAAATTACAACGAAAATCCTGGAGAATTACACTTTATATCAACATTAATGCAAAATGAGTTCCTCCTGGATAATTTTTCTTACAGTGAATACAAAAAGAGATAATACTAATTAGGCCATCAATTTAAATTTACTATAATTTCAATCCATGTCATTTATCTGTTCTCTAGCACAAAACAATTGTGGTCTACCATACATTTGTACAGCAACAAGGATGTCTGCATAGCAACCGGACTGGGTCATCTTTGGGGTATTGTGAGATGAGCTAGAATTTTGCATTTTGTATTTCAGCTAATGAAAACAGTGTGTGTTTGTGGTGCTTGTTTCTGTGTGCAGCATGAGGGCAGGGGCAGAGAGAGAGAGAGAGAGACAGAGAGAGAGAGACAGAGAGAGAGAGACAGAGAGAGAGAGAGAGAGAGAGAGAGATTTTTAGTAAAATAAAATCCCCTGACTTGAATAAACTAAAATACTCAATCTTATACTATGCATGGAACAAGACATCAGGCTCCGTCTATCAAGTTGAATATAATTCACTTTATTTCCACTCTTAGGGTCATGACCCAGGAGTTAGAAGAACTGTATCTGCAGGGTCATTTGTTCATGAGCAAACCAAAATCACATCTTCCCACTTCCAGAAGTGACATGATCTGTATCTGTTACATTTTGTTTTTATTGCTTCTAATAAGGAGATGTTCCTTGCAGCATCAACAAGAGACAGAAGCTCAAAAGGTTCATTTTACAATGTTAATCGAGGAAGGAAAATATGATGGTGACTCCTGTATTGTAACTGATTTCTTTCTGAAGTAACCCTTCACACTTGCCTTCTATGTTGGTACCTGGAACATGCAGGATCTGTAAAGCATTTTGTTTTTAAGTCAAAATACTACTGACTAGATATATTATCATAAAGTTGTAAGTATTTTATTCTTACAGAAGTCTTTCCATGGTAAAAGAGCATGTTGGGGCACATTCCTTCAAGGCTTAATCTTAAATTATACCCTCTCTTTGAAAAGGATTTTCAAGATAATGGGATTCTCACCTCTCATATTTAGGAATCCTGTCATGTACATTGCTATCATGTCCTGAAAAACATATTTAATAAAATGGCCAATAATAGAACATAGTGGATGTGGAAATTTGCTGACAAAACAAGAAATCTTCCAACAACAGAATCTTTAACTTCAGAAGGGATATAACATCAGCATGGTCATGGCCTCTGTACCTCTAGTGCATTTTCCTGAATATATTGCTCCTATTAGCAATCTGAGTTACCAACATGCTTGTCTTAAGATCTCTTTCCCCTTGCATTAAATGACAAGAAAAATTTGCTTCTTTGCAGTTTTCCCATGTTCTAAATCAGCTATGGAAATTTCTGCTTGCCCAGGTGTTCTCAAGAAAAGTAGGCAATGGGCCTAAATGAAGTCTGGCAGAAAGAAATTAATTTTTAAAAATCAATAAGCTCTGCCTTTGTTTTTATTCAGCTTTATGGGAATACATATCAGTGACATTTACCTTGGACTGTGTCTCCATGCCTGAAATAACAAGAGCATGGCAGAGAACATCAGGTGGCATGGGTCATTCACCCTACCTCCTCAGCCCAGCTGACTTCCAGGCAGTAAGTGATGTAGATGGTTGAAAACTTGACCTTGTAGGACTACTCGGTATCACATAGTCATCCTTCAATCATATGTACCTA
The DNA here is from genome assembly GCF_001604975.1 of Cebus imitator. Taxonomy (NCBI): domain Eukaryota; kingdom Metazoa; phylum Chordata; class Mammalia; order Primates; family Cebidae; genus Cebus; species Cebus imitator. The sequence continues at coordinate 2,061,289 of NW_016107601.1, forward strand.
CTAGAGGCCTCAGGATTGTGTAATTCAACATGCATTCAGGCTGCTCCTGTAGAGTATTTCATGAAGATGGTAAAAATCAATGAGCTAGGTCATCGTATTTGTCATTAATTATATGCCTGAAATTTATTGAGGTAATAACAGAAATTAAAAGGTATATATTCACAGTTTAGCCTACTGCTTCAAATAGTATTTGTAGGGTTTTTTGGTTTTTGTTTCAGCGTCACCCTTACATCCCCTCCCTACCTCATCCTTTTGCCAGAAAACAGTAATAAAGACTATGCAAGCTTAGGAACATTTTAAGATAAAACCATTAAACAAAGATATGGATTATGTCACATTGCAGGCAGATGAATGTTTTTAGGTCTGTCCTTTTAATAGTATCTCAGCAAGGTTATTATAAAAAAGTATTTCAGTTATTTCTCACAGTTGATATAATTCAATCCTTTTAGTTTCAGGTTTATTTTGAAATAACTAGATAGTGAAGTTGATGCCTCTCAAATATTGGATTGCATTAGGTTTGAAATAGCAACTTCACAAAGAAAAATAACAACCCTCTTTATTGAACAGTCTTCCTGATTTTCTCTACCTACATTCTTCAAAACACAGAACCAGCAGGCACCATAAGATCCTAGTGGTAAAGTCTCAACGTGGATTAGATAGAAATTCAAATGCCAGCTTTACCTTGGGCAAGCTGCTCCACCTCTCTAAGTCTTTCGTTTTCTCATCTAAAAAGTAGAGAAAATAATACAAATTGTTTTGAAGATTGAATGAAAGTACTTAAAAATGTTTTTCACACTTAGTTCAGGATCTGCTAGGTATTTGAAAATTCATTCGTTGGTTCTGCCAACATTGATTGATCACCTAACATGGTGCCAGTCCCAGTCACAGACCTCTGGCAATAAAAAGATGATTGAGATAGAATCTCTATCCAAAAGAACTTCATAGCTTAGGGGTTCATATAGGTACAAAAGTAAATAATTAAAATATGCTGTGCTATAATAGATGCATGAACAAAATGCTACCAAATAACAATGATAACCAAAAAAAATTAGAGATCAATTCTGGATAATTTGGGGAAGGATTCACAAAATATATGATATTGAGTTGCAACCTAGCAAAAAATATAAATAATACCATTCCAAGAAACAAGGACAGAATAACCAGCAAAATGACTGAATAGAAGCCTCCATTGATCATTCTCCCCACAGGAACACTACATTGAACAAGAATCCACACAAGAAAAACGCCTTCATAAGAACCAAAAATCAAGTGAGCAATCACAGTACCTGGTTTTAACATCTCACCACCCCTTCTCCATCCCCCAGCAGTAGCCACATGGCGGGAGAGAGAATCTGTGTACTTGCAGGAGGGAGACCACAGTGATTGTGGGACTTTGCATTGCCAGCTTGGGCTAAAGTGCTTTGGGGTTCTAAATAAACTTGAAAAGCAGTCTAGGTCACAAGGACTGCAATTCCTGCGCAAGACTTAGTGCTGTGCTGGGTTCAGAGCTAGTAGATTTGTGGGGCATCCAACCTAGTGAGACACCAGCTGGGGTGACTGAGGGAGTGTTTGTGTCACCCCTCCCCTAATCCCAGGCAGCTCAGCTTGCAGCTCTGGGAGAGACTCCTTTCCTTTCCTGGAGGAAAGGGAAGAGAGAACTTCTTGTCTTGCAACTTGAATATCGGCTCAGCCACAGTAGGGTAGGGTACCAGGTAGAGTCCTGAGGCCCCCATTTCAGGCCCTGGCTCCTAGAGGACGTTTCTACACACACCCTGGGCCAGAAGGGAACTCTCTGCCTTGAAGGGAAGGAGTCAGTCCTGACAGAATTCATTACCTGCCGGCTAAAGAGCCCTTGGCCCTGAATAATCAGCAGCAATAGCCAGGCAGTACTTGCCGGGCGCCTTGGGTGGGACTCAGAGCTGTGTTGGCTTCAGGTGTGACCCGGTGCATTCCCAGCTGTGGTGGGTATGAGGAGAGACTCCTACTTGAGAATGGGAGAGGGAAGAGTAAAGGAGGCTTTTTTTGCAGCTTGGGTACCAGCTCAGCCACAATGGTGTAGAGTGCTAAGCAGCCTCTTGGGATCCCCAGTTCCAGGCATTGGCTCCTGGATGACATTTCTGGGACTGCACGGGGCCAAAGGGGAGCCCAGTGCCCTGAAGGGAGATACACAGGCCTCACGGCATTCATCACAAACTGACTGAAGAGTCCTTAAGCCTTTAGTGAACATCAGTAGTAGCCCAGCAGCGCTACCACAGTCTGGAGTAGAGGGAAGGGAGGGGGTGGCCACAGGGAAAGACTCCTCTGTCTGTGGAAAAGGAAGGGAAATGTGGAAAAGACTTTATCTTGTGGTTTGGGTGCCAACTCAGCCACTGTAGAATAGAGCACCAGGTTTTCAACTGCAGGTCTTAGCTCCCAGACTACATCTTGGGACCCACGTGGGGCTCACCACCCTGAAGAGAAGGACAAAAGTCTGGCTGGCTTCTCCACTTGCTGATCGTGGTGCCTCTGGCCTTCAGAGAACATAGGCAGTAGCCAGGCAGTGGTTACTGTGGGCCTTGGATGAGACCCAGTGATGTGCTGGCTTCAGATCCGACCCGGAGCAGTCCCAGTGGTGGTGGCTACAGGTGTGTTTGTGTCATCCCTCCCCCAGCCCCAGACAGCTCAGCACAGAGAAAGAATCTATTTGTTAGGGAGAAAATAAGGAATGAGAACAAGAGTCTCTGCCTTGTAATCCAGAGATTTCTTCCAAGTCTTTTTCAAGACCACCATGGTGGTAGCTCTGAGTCTGCAAGAGCCACAGTGTTGCTGGGCTTGGGGTGCCCCCTAATGCAGATTTGGCTGCAGTAACCAAAAACTTAGATCACAATACCCAAGTCCCTGTGAATACCTGGAAAGCCTTCCCAAGAAGGACCAGTATAAACAAGCACAGACTACAAAGACTACAGGAATTACCTAACTCTTTAATGCCCAGATACCAATGAACATCCATAAGCATCAAGATCGTCTAGGAAAGCATGACCTCACCAAATGAACTACACAAAGCACCAGGGACCAATCCTAGGGAGACTGAGATTTGTGACCCTCCAAATAAAGAATTCAAAATACAGTGAAACTGTAACACTGTACAAATCAGATTCAAGATAACACAGAGAAATTCAAGTGAAACACAGTGAAATTCAAGATAACACAGAGAAGATTTTAGGAAACAAGGACAGACGTAGGAAAGAGGTGGGATCATCATGACAGCCTGTCCTGTGTGGTTGAGTATGGTATACACAGTTTCATAACATCCTGTTTATGAAGACATCAGATTGTTCAGGCAAGATTAGATGTAAATTACCAAAAAATAGGTTTTTCCTGTTTATAATTCTGTACAGTTTGGTAAACATATAAAAAGCCTTAAATTTTTAAGTATGCTATGCCACAGCATTCCTGTTTCTAGAGATTTATTTTAAGGGAACTGGCATAGATGTGAACAAAGGTTTCATTAGGAACTTCTAGTTCCTACGAAGATGGGAAACTACAAAACTATTAGGTATCCCTGCCCCAAATCAATCCTAGAGACATTAATAAAAAAATGGGAAAAGATTCCAGGAACAAATAGCACCACAAAACTGTGGGAAACCATTGGTGGAACACAAAGGACTTCTGAATTTTGGGTGTGTGTCAATGACCAGATGCAACAAGGGCTGAACTGCTATAATTGGAGACACAGGGTAACTGGATATGGGTGTCAACATATGAACCAGAGATGAAAGGTTTAATTTTTGTTCTTACTTCCCTCCCATTGTCTGGGGATCTTTAGTGCTTCCGTTTTGCAGCTGGCCCTGACTGTGTGTGTCTGGTTCTGTGGGGGTAGGATCAAGGTAGCATAGGAAAGATCCCTCAAGGGATTAAAAAAAAAATGGGTAAACAGATTCCTACCCATCAGCTTTCCTCAGGCACTCACTCATCCACTCCTCTATTCTGAACTCCATAGCTAGTGGACTACAATTTTGGGAGTCTGCCTTTCCATTGCTGCTTGGTTAAGCCTTTCCCAGAGGAGTTGCCTGGTGGTGTTGCAGCAAAAGGGAGTGGTCAGTGGTGTGCTTAGCCCTCTGCTGTGGGCTCATGCTTCTTTTGCTTCCTAAACTTTCCTGGTCTAACTGAACTAGGACTTTGGTACTTTGGCTTTCCTACTATACAGTCTACCAGACACAGCAGCTGACACTCAGTAAAGAACATGGACTCATGGCCAAAATAAGGAATATAATATGACAGTCAACTACCTAACAGAACACACATACTATATTAAAAACTATACACCTTTTGTAAGTAAATATATATATATATATATATATATGAAAAACATAAAATAAATTGATAAAAATACTTAAGTAATTATAAGACGGGTCCAGGAATAATGAGTTAGTTAGATGAACAGAGCTGAAGAAAAAATTAGTGAGTTAAAAGGTTAGATTAAGAAGCTCTCCCAGAAGGCAGTAGGAAAGAATGAAGAGGTAAAACTCAAAGAAGGTGAGAATTTTAGAGGATAGAAGTGTCATTATCTGGATATGAGGAATCTCAGGAAGAAAAAAAAAAAACAGGATGAAATATTTAAAGGAATAATGCAAAAATGCCCTAGGATTTTTAAAAAGTAAAAGACCTTAGCATGAGGACTTGTAGAACACCAAACAAGTGAGATAAAACTTCACACAAAGAATAACAAAAACAGAAAATAAATTCGACTACCTTTCAGAAAAGAAGAACGGTTCACTCACAGGAAAGGAAAAGTAAGGATGATATCAGATTTCTCCATAGCAGCATTGGGAGGAAGAAAATAATAAAGTAATATTTTAATCTATTAAAATAAAAGATAATTTCAAAGATGTTTACTTTGGCATTGCCTGTAATAGCAAAATATTGAAGTGACCTGAATATTAATATAACGGCATATTATGCAACCAGTTAAAAATTCTGTTGCAGAGAAATGTGTAAAAACAAAACAAGGTGTTTGCAATACATATATTGCTTTGTGAATGAAAGAGATTATATACATGTCCAGGATGACTCCATTTTTATTTAAGTAGAAAACTGAAAGAATATATGTAGAAATTTTAGTTTTTATTTTTGAGGACTTGTGGTCTGGATACTATGATTTTATTTTTGTATTTTCTGTCATCCACATTTTCTCTGATGAACTTTACCACTTTTTTTTTAGAGAAAAAATGATACTTTATAACTGTAGCTGATACAGCTGTCAGGCTGGATACTGATTGAGAGCAATTTTAAACATTGGGAAGCTGCTGCAAAGGTCCTGGTGAGCTGCAAGGCTCAAGTTAAAGTAGTAACAAAGTGGGTAGATCTGGGAGGATCTATTGGATTGAAGAAAAATGAATGGGAATTGGTTAGCAATTGGATAAAGGAGGACATGTCAAGGATGACTCTAAAGATTTTAGCTTCTCTGATATCTTATCATCAATTCCTAAATTTAGGCTTAAAAGAACTATTAGAGATGCCATTCTAAAAAATGTTGTGATACAAAAGGCAGATATTTATACCATGTTTCCAGCAGCTCCTTCTATGAAAGCACTTTTGAAGCTGATTTGTACCTGCACCTACATTGTAAGCCACAGATATTTTATTTTCAAGAAAAACATTTTCTGCAAACTCTTTCCCAACCTGTGTCATTAAGTGAAAGCAATTGCTTTATTCACCACTAACCTCTGCCTGAATTCTTTTGAATGCAGGTTCAAAGGCACATTCCATAAATATATCTTGTTCCCATGTGTGTTGAAACCTGCTGGCAAAATATGTGTTATTTCATATTCCTACGGTTAAAAGGGCCAAATATATGAATAGACAATTTATAATAGAAACAAACAATGGACCAATATCCATAAGAAAAAGAAGTTCAATTACCTTAAATTAAACCTACTTTTTAAATGGCATAATCACCTTTGCATTATGATTCGGAAGATGAATATTTTCTCATATGGTTGGTACACTTTCTTCATATCACTACATACAGCGAACACTAAAACTATCCTTTTCTTCCAACCCAGAAGTCCCATTTCTAGGAATCTATGCTAGGAAAATAATTAGAATATAGCTAAGAATTAATAAAATGTTTAAGATGAGCAAGAATAAGAAAAATAAATTTTCTAAAAGCACATTAAAACATTTGATGATATGAAATAATGCTGATGCTAAAGAAGTGACAAAACTCAATATGCCATAGAATTTTGATTTTTAAATAGTTTACTTGGTTGTTTAAAGAAAAATGAGAAGAAAGATCCTGAAATATCAGCAATGATTATCTCCATATGACAGCATTATTGGTGGTTTTTTACAATCATTATTGTCCTGGTTTTATTCAAAGTCTCTAAAGTCAGAAGTATGAGGATGATTAAAAGGCAACTATTCAAAGCAATTTATGTCCAATATAGTTTTATATTGGACATAAAGAATCATGTTGGACATTCTTTCATTCTTAATGAAGCATGTGTATGCTGCATATACAAAGAAAAAAATTATCTATTTATATATACATATAGATAACAAACAGATACCTAAATCAGTTCAGTAACTTAGGAAAATTACCACATGGCCATAGTCACATGTTTATTTAAGGACAATGTTGTCTAGGAATTGTCCATCATTTAGTCAACATTTACTGAGAGGCTGAAATCCATAACATGCCAGAGGTGAAGAGATTGAAAAATAATAACAGTGAAGGTTTGTTTTCATTGGGAAGCACTGAGAAGTAACAGAAGGCTCTCAAATGCAGAGTGAGATAATTAGATAATTTTGGTAATAATGTGGACAGTTGATTGGTGAGGAAATACTTGAGAGACAGGACATCCAGATAGAATGGTATTTTATTTTAATAATCCAGGGAGTAAGTAATAAAGCCTGAATTGGGAGTGCGGGGCTGGAGAGCAGATGAGGTTTGGGGAAGTATTTAGGAAGCAGAATTAATGTGTAGTAGAGTCAGATTAAGTAGGGTGAAAAGGTAAGAGGGAGTTAAACAGAAGTGAGTTTTCCAGGTTGGGTAACTGCAGAAGGCAGTGTCAGTGCCTGCAATATACTATCAAACGTGTCCACAATCTCACCATACCGAGGGTTTTTAATAAATATCAATTCATTGGCTAATTAGGCTAATTTTCTATCTTCTTTTGAGGAACCCAAGTTTGGATAAATAGCTATTTACTTTTAGCTTCTTGTGAGTTTGAGAAACTTATGAGAAAATAAGGACATGTGAATCGGACTTTAAAGATGCATTAATAAAATTTAGCTGGGATATGCAATATGTTCTGTGCCATTTTGGTCTAGGCATCATTTTTACATCAACAATACCAAAAGCAATTCCTAAAGAAATAAGACAATTTTTAAATTTTCTACTTTATATCAATTAGTAACTAATTTGAAATGTCTTAAAGGTGGAAGATATTTCTTGTCCAGTTGCTGGTTTTAATTAGTTATTTCAAAACCAATACATTTTCTTCCTTTCTTTGGGCTCCATATGTTCTTCTCCACTGAGATATAAATGTATGCCCTCACTGTGATAGTAAACAGGCATATTCATAAGGAGTGCTTTCTTGTAGGAATGTCCTGTTGACATCACTATGCATATAAAAATAATCTTAGAAAATAATAAATTACAAAAGTGGGGGATGTTCGAATGCATTCTTCTGTTTATCCCATTTATGAGAGCAGAGCCTTCATGATCTAATGGTTTCCAGAATGCTCTACCTTCTAATACTATCACATTGGGGATTAGGTTTCAACATATGAATTTGTGGGGGGGATGCCAACATTCAGACCATAGCTGATAGCAGAAAGGAAGGTAGTCAGAACAAAGATACAAATGGGATTATACTAAGAGATCAGAAGCTGCTAAGACACCTGAGCTGCAGTCAATGAGTCTAGCCCTTCTGCTACCTGTTGGAGATGGTGTTTCAGTTGGTTCTGTATCTGCCAAAGGTGTATTTCCTGGACCAGGCTGAAACCAAGAAAAAGATGCTATCTGTGCCCACTCTGCTAGAGTTTGCTATCAACACACCCCTGCTGCTGGTACAGCTACTAATAGTAATTGCCAATGACCACCATACTGTTGGATCCAGAAGGAGAAAACTTTACTGTTCCTGATGTCTTTTTATCTCTCACTAATACATTCTGTTAGTAGAACTCATAAGGAAGATAGCTGTGAAAGAAGATCAAGAAACACCTTATAGACTTCTAGTCTTTAATACACAGAAAAGCACAGAAGGGTGGGAATGGAAGCGGAGGGCAAAGAGTCAAATGGCTAACATAGTATATATGCTAATCAACGATGAACTCAAGAATATTGGAATTGTAGTATAAAATGAAAGTGAGAATTTAAACTCCATATAGAATTTCTAGTTTTATTGCATTGTAAGATTTTCCCCCATAGTTTTATTTTGAAAATAAGATGTTTTGAGCTTTGACTCAAATATTTGGTTGAAATATATGAATTCTTATATATTTTAAAAAGAACTAGTACTTCTAGAGTATAAATACACTTGAATCAACATTATGCCATGGTCAGATGCAAGCTTGTATTTATAATATTCTTAATTACTGTCATTAAGGATTTTTTTCTTTGTTCTAATTCCCCCTTCAAGTAAGCTTAAACATAGATCACAATTTTCAGAGGAGCTTCTGGCTAATTGGGCTAGGCTGGGGGATCGAAAGGAATTAACCATGGGCTATATAGCACATAGTCTTGGAAGACCTGTGAAAGGAGTATCACATCCATCTTGATGTCCTGAGTAGCATCCTCTTTGCCTCACCTTTAATTCCAGCCATGATTGCAGCAGACAGTTCCTTGAGACTTCCACTCATTTTGTGCTGATAGTGCCTTGCTCAACCAATGACCTAATGTCTGGATGTCTTTCACTTTCTGCCTGGCTTCTCTCATTTTACAGAAGCTGGAAGGAGCAACCAGCCTGTGAAACCAGGAGATTTCAAGGAGTTAATGCCCTTAGGAGCATATGTCAATCCATGCTAGAAAGAAGCTGATATAGAAATAATTCTCCTTGTTTACCCTCTGTAACAACATTGTGAGTTATTTTCTATGCTCCTCAGATAGTTCTGGGTGGGAAGGCTATGTGTGTCCTCCATGAAGTCCTAAAAAACACACACTTATATTATCTTTTTCATTCTTCATCATTCTTCAATCCTACTCCCTGAGGAGCAGGAACACATGTTCTTATTTTGGGCTTTGTTTACCAAAGGAACTGAAGCTTAATTATAAGGCAAATTAATAACAGAGATCCAACTAAGACACATTTTGAGGAGTCTGAGCAAAAAAAAGAAATACCTCATGTGACCCTGAGACATTAGTGGCATTGAAGAAGGCTCTTGTTTTTATAGATTCACAAAAGGCATTAGTAGATATGGAATAGAATGGAGGAAGGTGGGGCCTGAGAGAGCATTCCAGATTTCCTGCCACCTTTCACACTGGAAGCAAGAGAGCAGCTCACATCGTTCAGAAAACACTGCTGTTCTCTTCCCTCTACATCCTCACTTCTCCTTCTCCAACCACTGAAGTTTTGATTAATTATTCTGAAAGTAAAACATAACACATACTTGCACATGTGCACTTGTGTGTGCACATAGCAACTTTCTAGCACTGGTCTATTGCTTTATCATTTATCCATATTTATATCTATAAACACACATTATATATATTTAATATATATATATAGTATGTGCATATATGCTTGTATATTCTTTATTCCATGTCATTTTTATGTTTAATATTGCATTTAGTAGACTTCAATACACCATGTAGTCTAAGCAGCGTTAACTTTTTTTCTGCACAGTAGTTGTCCTCTTATTCATGTAATTCTGTGACTTCGGTTGACCTTTAAGTTACCAGTTTTTAAACTGCCTTATTTTTCTTTCCTGAGCTTCAATTTTGATAAAATTTTTAAGTTTTCCGAAGCACACCTTTAAGTAAATTTATGACCTATAATTTCTTAAATTTTGCAAAAATTTGAGGCGTGTTCCTGTTTTCTTTGTGCACAAAAGGCAGCTTATTTAATAATGCAATTTTGGAGTCATAAACAGTTTTTTGAGCTAAACTGCTTTTTTTTTCTTAAAAAAATTTGTTGCAGAAGAGAAATCTGGGAACAATGTGATTTTAATTGCTTTGTTGAAACTATACTTGACTTCCTACCTATCCATACACCACCACCACCACTCCTGGATCATTTAAGCAAGGGTTATTTGCTCAGATGTTCTTTTAAACAAAAACGTTAAAAATTAGTTCCTTTTTAAAATAAGCACTTATTGCATATTTCATAATGCCTCTTGCATAATGCCTATTGCAATAGGCACTTATTGTATGTATGTATATCAGACAGTATTTTAGGTAGTGGGCAAATAATAGCAAACCAAAAGACAAAAATTTTGGTTTTCCTGGAGCTTAAATTCTAGTAGAGGAAAAAAGACAATATGTAAGATAGGTAAACATTTATAATATTTTAGATGGTAGTAAGTGCTAAAGGATTCACCTTTTAAACTTAAGTAACTTACCATGATATTTGTGTCTCCTTTCATTACTCGGCTACTTACACTTCTTTCCATTTTAGTTCTAAAATCTTTTATAAACTTTAGAAACTCTCATCCACTATATTCTCTCTCTAACTTTAAATTTATCTTTTCTTTTTCTTCATTTTACAAGTATTTTTCAAGAATGTCCTTTGAATGACTTGTTTTATTTTCTGTAGTATCAATTAGCAACTTCCAGATTCTAACAGTGATTTCATTTATCTTCATTCTTCTATCATTTTTAAATAATAGAAACTCATTCACTCACTCAAAAATATTTAAATTTATTTGGTTCTAGGTGCTAGAGAATACAAAGATGAAAATACTTTGAGTAATATATGCTTATAGTGGAATGCAAACCAAACATTTTTAAAAGCAATTTCCCTTTTCTGTGATTGTCTAAATCTAATCGTGGGAAGAATTTACACTTCTGTACTGCTGATTTCTTTTTTACAAGTTATATGTTGATGTTTTCTGTTTACTTGTCTTTGAACAAAAAGATTTCCACTTAGTCCATGGGTTTGGCACAGCCAGGATGTACAGGTTAGACTCAGATCTACACAATAGCAAAGATACTGGCAGGCTACCCAATGCTCATAGAAACTGGAATACATCTTAAAGGGCCAAGTTGTTAGCCTTGGCTGAATGATATTTATTCATTCTTTTGTTCATTTCCTTTGTTTGTTGGTTTATTTGTTCATCCAACCAATTTTTGTAATGGAGTGCAATTTAAAGTACAAGAAGAGCTACTAGGAGCTCATCAAGTTTATAGTGGTACTTTGAAGCATATGGAACATGAAAACTTTAGGCCGAGAATTTTGCTTGTATGTGTACCTTTAAATATAAACATTTGCTCAGAGGAAATTTGTGGTGCTGGCATAGAAGTAGGAATATCCTGAATCTGTGGCTCAAATAATCTGCTTGATGCAAGAGTTAAGTGAGAAACATGGAGAAGGCTTAGCACTAAGATTCTTAGTCCGAACCCATTAGAAAAAAGATTTGAAAAATTCCTTCCAGAACTAGAATACTGACTTCTCATTTTATAGTGGTATTACATTGAATATGGTTTCTTTTTCAGATTGTTTCATAATTATATTAAGATTCCATACACTGCTGGTTCTTCAAATCCCTAAAGGATAAATTTTCCATTGTATAAGGTATAAAACTCCAAACCATTTTTTGATCATTTTATCATTAAAAATGTCAAAGTGTAATTGAGATTTTTATAGTAGACAAAATAAACGTTGTATGTTTGAAATTAGCATTATATTGAACTTGTTTTATCATAATATATACTCATACTCATATACTCATAATATATACTCATACCATCCGGCTATTCATTAATTCATCTTACATTTTACAAATATGTCAACACATTTCTCCCTAAATATTCCAGCATCCATTGCATTGGAGTTCAGTCTTTTTTGCACTTTTGAATGTAAAATTTGTATAGAATAAAATGCACAAATATTAAGTGTATGTTTGGTGGATTTTGACAAATTCTGTGTAACTAAAGTTCTTACAAAGATATAGAATATTAACATTAGAAAATTCTTTAATGGAATTTTTAGTCAATTCCTCCCTGTATGCTCTCAAAGTCAAAAGTTGTCCTGTGTTTATCTGACACAAATTAGTTCTGTTTGTCTTTGAACTCCAAATAAATGAAACCACACAGTACGCACTCTTTTATGTAAGACTTCTCTTACTCAGCACAGTTTTTGATATTCAGCCATGTTGTTTGTTTTAATAGTTTGTACCTTTGTGTTGCTGTGTAACATTCTATTAAATAAATATATTACAGTTGGTTTATTCTTCTATTTACATACATATGGTTGTTTTCAATATTTGGCTACTTTGAATAAATCTGTAATTTTAATCAATATTTTGTTACAGATTTTTACATGTATATCTATGAGCAATATTGATTGGTAACTTTTTTTACTATCTTTGTCAGATATCAGTATTTGGATTATACTGGCCTCCTAAAATAAATTACTAAATGTTCTCTCTTCCTCTAATGTCTGTAAACCTTTGTATAAGTTTTATACTCTTTCTCCTTATATACTTCACAGAATTCACAAATGAAATCATCAAGACATGCAGTTTCTTTGTAGAAAAGCTTTAATAATTGGTATATTTATTAGACATAGGGATATTTAGACTTTCAATTTCCTTTTATGTTAATTTTGGTGGGCTATCTCTCTCTGCCCTCTGCTTCCCCAGGACTTCTCTATTTCATTCAAGTTATCAAACTTATTGGGCAATTGTGTTCAAAGATTGTCTCATTATCCAATGTCTCTAGGACCTGTGGTGATAAGTACACTTTAATTCTGCTTATTGGTTCCTTATCTTTTTTTTGATCAAGCTAGCTAGAGGCTTATTATTATGTTGACTTTTTCAAAGAACTCACTTCTGTCTTTATTAATTTCTTTATTGCTCCCCTGTTTTCTGTTTCATTAATTTCTGCTGTTATCCTGATTATTTCCTTCCTGTCACTTATTTTGTATTTAATTTCCTTCTCTTACTAGCTTCTTAAGGTGGTCTCTAGGTCATTGGTTTTCTAACATAAGTATTTTTTCTTTTCTAACATAAGTATTTTTAAGGTATACATTTTCCTTAAAGTGTTTCCTTAGGTGCATCTTGCACATTTTGATATTATAAATTTTTGTAATTATTCAATTTGACATGGTACCTTATTTCCTCTATTATTTCTTCTTTGTTGTATAAATTATCTAGAAGTCTATTGTCTAAATTCCAAATATTTGAAGTTTTCCCCTAGATATCTTATTTTTATCTTTCTAATTCTCTTATGATCAGAAAATATCCTTTTACAATTTCAATCCTTTTAAATATATTTTGTGGCTCATTTCATGGTTCAATATATGGCCTATCATCTTGAATGTTTAATTTGTGTTTGATAAACCATTTATTCTCCATTGGATGAAATGTTTGTAAATATCAATTACCTTGATGTTTAAAGTATTGTTAGATAATCTCTGTATTTACTTAATTTTTTGTTGAATTATTATATAAATTACTAAGAGAGGAGTGTTAAAATCTATAATATTTAAGTATGTTTATTTCTGCTTCCTGTATTTTTAAGTTCTGTAATTAGAATTATACACATTAGTGACTGTTTTGGCTCCCAAATGATTTCAATTTTTATCATTATGAAATTTCCCTCTTTATTTCTGGTAGTACTTTTTGTCTTGAAGTTATTTTATCTTATATTAGTGTAGCCACTCTGGCCTTGTTATGCTTACTCTTCCTTTGGCATATCTTTTCCATCACTCGCTTTTAATCTAATACATTCAGTGTATTAAATCTATCTTTATATTTAATATGTAAAGTATTTAAATGTATTGATTCATTTAAATTGAGCTTCTTGAAGACAGCAAATACACAACTCTCAATTTTTATACATTTTCATAATCTCTGACTTTTAATTGGAGAGTTTAGTCATTTATATTTAATATGATTATTAATAGGATTTGGTTTAGTTCCCTTATTTTATGATTTTTTTTTGTTTGTCCCATATATTTTTTGTTTCTCTGGCCTTACAATTTTGTATTCCTTTGGATTTTAAAATATTTTTAAAATTACATTTTATCTATTGGCATTTTATATATATTCCTTGGAATTTTTTAGTGGTTGCAGTATAGACTAAACTACAAGTCTTTACTTTTTCCCAGTAAACTTAATCTTGTGCCATTTCACATAAAATTCAGATAATTTTCAATTGTAAAATCCATATACTTGACTGTATGTATGGGACTTTTTATTGTTCTCCACCCCTCACATTTTTCCTGTCATGGATTTATGCTTTGCTCATACATACATTATGAACCACATAAGACAAGGTTATGATTTTTGCTTTAAATATTCATGAAAGTATCTTTTTAAAAAGAGAAAATTAAAGTAGTAATTTAGATGTTTTTGCCATTTTCAATGTTCTTAGTTCCTTCTGAGGATATGAGAAAGAAGGATATTATTTCTCTTCAGTTTCAGAGCTTCCCTTGGCAATTCTTTTAATTTATGTCTGCTGGCAGCAGATTGTCTTAAAGTTTTTTTGTTTGTTTGTTTGTTTTTTACCTTAAAATGTATTACTTCCACATTCTGGAAGAATATTAGTGCTGAATATAAAACTCTTGGTTTACATTTTTGTTTGATTTTTTTGCTTTCACCAGCTTAATAATACTTTTCCTGCTGTTGTCCATGCTCCAAGGTTTCTAATAAGTAAACAGTAAAATAGTGATGTATATAATGTTTAATTTTTCTTTGCTTGCTTTGAAACATTTTCTCTTTTCTTTTGGTTTTGTATATTTTTTCTACTATACCTAGGTATCATTTTCTTCATATTTTTCCTGTTTGTAGATTGCTGAGTTTCTTAAATCTTTAAATTTATGTCTTTTACCAAATTTTGAAAAAATTAGCCATTATTTCTTCAAAATTGATTCTTCTCTCCTGTCTTTCTTCTGACACTCAAATTACGTATACAAATAGATCATTTAATATTATTTCATAGGCCAATAAAGCTTTCTGTATTTTTTTCTATTTCTTACATAAATTGAATAATTCCTATTGATTTATCTTCAAGTTTACTGGATGTTTCATCTGCCTTTTCTTTTCTTCTGCTAAATGCATACACTGCATATTACATGTCAGACATTTACAAGTCAGATATTTTAAGTTCTATAACTTTCTTTTTTTGGTGTTGCATATATTTCTCTGCTGAGGTTTCCTATCTATTCATTCATTGCAACTATCTTTGTACTTACAGCTTTAAACCTGAGTAGAGATATGCTAACTGCTTTAAAATCCCTATATGCTAATTCCATACCTAAATCATTTTGAGGTTGGTCAATGTTGGTTATCTTGTCTAAAGAATTAGTCACGTATTCCTGTTTCTTTTTAGGTTGTGCCTATATGGATTCTAGACATTGGGATTGCCATGTTAAAAAGACTGTACTTTTTTGTTCCTTTGAAGAGTACTGATGTTTTCTCTCTTTTAAAAAACTTTTATTTTACACTTGAGGGTACATGTGCAGGTTCGTTATATAGGTACTGTGTGTCATGAGGATTTGGTGTACAGATTATTTTGTCACCAAGGTAATAAGCATAGTACTCAATAGGTATGTTTTTGTCTGATCTTCTCCCTCCTTTCACCCCCAACTCTTAAGTAAGTTCTGGTGTATCTTGTTCCTTTCTTTGTGTCCATGTATTCTCATTGGTAAGCTTCTACTTATAAGTGAGAACATGCAATATTTGGTTTTTTGTTCCTGCATTTTGCTTAGGATAATGGCTTCCAGCTCCATTCATGTTGCCGCAAATAACATAATCTTATTCTTTTTTTATAGCTACCTAGCATTCCATGGTGTATATGTAGCACATTTTCTTTCTCCAGTTTACTCTTAATGGGTATTTGGGTTGATTCCATGTCTTTCCTGTTATCAGTAGTGTTGCAATGAACATATTCATGGTATAAGGATTTATATTCCTTTGAGTATATGCCCAATAATGGGATTTCTGGGTCAAATGATAATTCAGTTTTAAATTCTTTGAGGAATCACCACACACTAATTCCTCATGAGAAATTAGTTCACACACAATAAGTGAATTAGTTTTTTACACTACTATCAGTGTTCTCTTTTCTCTACAACCTCTCCAGCATCAGTTTTTTGTTTTTTTGTTTTTTTGTTTTTTGTTTTTACTTTTTAGTAATAGCCATTCTGACAGGTGTTAGATGATATCTCATTGTAGTTTTGATTTTCATTTCTCTAATGATTAGTGATGTTGAGCATTTTTTCATATGCTGCTTGGCCACATGTATGTTCTCTTTTGAAAAGTCTGTTCATGTTCGTTGCCCAGTTTTTAGTAAGATTGCTAGTTTTTTGCTTGTAACTTTAAGTTCTTATAGATTCTTGATATTAGACCTTTGTTGGTCACTATATGCAAAAGTATTGGCATATGGTGCAAATAATTTCTCTCATTCTATAGGTTGTTTATTTTGTTGATAGTTACTTTTGCTGTGCAGAAGTTCTTTAGTTTAATTAGGTCCCATTTGTAAGTTTTTGTTTTTGTTGCAATTGCTTTTGGCATCTTCATCATGAAATCTTTGCCAGGTCCTAGTTCCAGAATGTTTTTTCCTAAGTTACCTTCCAGATTTTTTACAGATTTAGGTTTTACATTTAAGTCTTTAATTCATCTTGAGTTGATTTTTGTGTCTAGTATGAGAAAGGATTCCAGAGTGAATCTTCTGTGTATAAGTATCCAGTTATCCTAGCACCATTGGTTGAACGAAAGTCTTTTACCAATTGGTTGTTTTGGTCAGCTTTGTTGAAGATCAGGTGGTTGTAAATATGTGGCATTATTTCTGGGTTCTACATTCTATTTCATTGATCTATGTGTCTGCTTTTGTACCAGTAGCATGCTGTTTGGGTTACTGTAACCTTGTATAAAGTTGGGTAATGTGATGCCTCTGGCCTTGTTCTTTTGGCTTAGGATTTCTTTGGCTATTTAGGATCTTTTTTGGTTCTGTATCAATTTTAGTATAGTTTTTTTTTTCTAATTCTGTGAAAAATGAAGTTTTCTAATTTCTGTGAAAAATGATAGGAATAGCATTGAATCTATAAATTACTTTGAATAGTAACAATATTGATTCTTACTATTCTTCTTCTTATGTGTTATCTCTGAATTTTTTGAGCAGTGTTTTTGTAATTCTCATGGTAGAGATCATTCACCTCCCTGGTTAGCTGTATTCCTAGGTATTTTATTGCTTTTGTGGCAGTTGTCAATGGGATTGCATTCCTGATCTAGCTCTTGGCTTGTATTTTCTTGGTGTATAGGAATGCTACTTTTTTATGTTGATTAATTCTGTATCCTCAAACTTTGCTGAAGTTGTTTATCAGATTAAAGAGCTTTGGGGAAGAGATTATAGGGCTTTCTAGATATCTAATCATGGCATCTACAAACAGGAATAGTTTGACTTCCTCTCTTCCTATTTGAATGCCTTTTATTTCTTTCTCCTGAGTGATTGCTTTTGCCAGGACTTCCAGTATTATGTTGAACAGGAGTAGTGACAGTGGGCATTCCTGGTTTTCAAGGGGAATGTGATATGGTTTGCCTGTGTCCTCAAATATGATCTTGAATTGTAGTTCACATAATCTACATTCCCCACATAATCTTCATTATGTGAACTACACATAATGGGAATGACCCGGTGGGAGGTAATGAGTCATGGGGGCAGTTATCTCCATGCTATTCTCATGATATTGAGTTCTCATGAGAGCTGATGGTTTTGTAAGGGGCTTTTCCCCCACCTTCACTCTGCACTTCTTGCTGCTGCCATATGAAGAAGCACATGTTTCCTCCCATTTCTGCCATGATTGTAAGTTTCCTAAGGCCTCGCCAGCCACTCTGAGCTGTGAGTCAATTAAACCTCTTTCCATCATAAATTACCAAGTCTTGGGTATGTCTTTATTAGTAGTGTGAGAACAGACTAATATAGAATGCTTTTAGCTTTTATCCTTTCAGTGTGATATTGATTTTCTCTTTTTTTTTAATTAGTCTAGGTAGCAGTCTATCTTTTAAATTTTTTCAACAAACTCCTGGATTCTTTGATCATTTATATGCATTTTTGCATCTTAATTTGAGCTCTTATTTTGATTATTTCTTTTCTGCTAGTTTGGGGTTGGTTTCCTCTTGCTTGTCTCATTCCTCTAATTGTGACGTGGGCTTTTAGTGCTATAAACTTCCCTCTTAACTCTGCCTTAGTCGTGCCCCAGAGATTTTGGTATGGTGTATCTTTGTTTTCATTAGTATCAATGAATTTCTTGATTTCAGCCTTAATATTATTATTCACCCAAAAGTCATTCAGGAGCAGATTGTTTAATTTCCATAAAATTGTATGGTTTTGAGTGATTTTCTTAGTTTTGATTTCTATTTTCATTTCACTATGGTCCAAGAGTGTGACTAGTATGATTTAGGTTTTATTGAATTTGCTGAGATTGTTTTGAATTTGTTGAAATTGTCTAATTGTGTGGTTGATTTTAGAGTATGTGCCATGCAGCAATAAGAATATATATTCTGTGGTTATTGAGTAAAGAATTCTGTAGGTGTCTACTAGGTTCATTTGGTCAAGTGTCAAGTTCAGGTCCCAAATATCTTTTTAATATTTTGCCTTGATGACCTGTCTAATACTGTCAGTAGGGTATTAAAGTCTCCCACTATTATTGTGTGGGATTCTAACTCTCTTCATAGGATTCTAAGAACTTGCTTTATGAATCTTGTTTCTCCTGTGTTGGGTGGGTATATGTTTAGGACAGTTAGTCTTGTCAAATTGAACCCTTTACCATTATGGAATGCCCTTCTTTGATCTTTGTTGGTTTAAAGTCTGTTTTGTCTGAAAATTGAATTGAAACCCTTGTTATTTTCTGATTTCCATTTGCTTGGTAAATTGTTCTCCATCCCTTTATTTTGAGCCTATAGATGTCATTGCATATTAAATGGGGTTCTTGAAGACAGCATACCACTGGGTCATGGTTCTTCAGCATGCCACTCTGTGCCTTTTAATTGGGGCATTTAGCCTGTTTACATTCAAGGTTATTAATATGTGCAGATTTGATCATGTCATTATATTTTTAGCTGGTTACTATGCAGAATTGTTTGTATGGTTACTTTATAGGATCAGTGGTCTGGATATATAGTGTTTTGTTAAGTACACTTAAGTAACAGTTTTTCCTTTCCATATTTAACATTCCTTTCAGGAGCTCTTATAAGGCATGTCTGGTGGTAACAAATTCCCTAAGCCTTTGATTGAAAAGGAACTTATTTCTCTTTCACTTATGAATCTGACTCTGACTAGATACAAAATTCTTGGTTGGAAATGCTGAATATAGGCCCCCAATCTCTTCTAGATTGTAGGGTTTTTACTGAAAGATCTGCCATTAGCCTAATGGCATTCCTTTGTAGGTGATCTGCCCTTTCTCTCTAGCTTTCTTTAACATTTTCTCTTTCATTTCAACATTGGGGAATTTGATATATATGTGTCTTGGGATAGACTTCTTGTGCAGTGTTTCTTGCAGGGGTTCTCTGCATTTCCCAGATTTGAACATTGGCCTCTCTAATGAGGTTGAGGACGTTTTCATGGATGATATCCTGAAATATGTATTCCAAGTTACTTGCTTTCTCTTTCAGGATGCCAATGAGTTGTATATTTGGTCTGTTTACATAGTCCCATCTTTCTTGGAGGTTGTATGTTCTTTTTTACTGTTTTTTCTTATTTTTTTCTGACTGAGTTTTTTCCGAGAGCCAGTCTTCAAGTTCTTAGATTCTATTCCCCAGCTTGGTCTATTCTGTTGTTAATACTTGGGATTGCATTAAGAATTTCTTGCAATGTGTTTTCCAGCTACATCAGGTCAGTTTGCTTCTTTATTATAATAGCTATTTTGTCTATCAGCTCCCATATTGTTTTATGGTAATCCTTAGATTACTTGGATTGGGTTTCAACTTTCTCTTGATTCTTGATGATCTTTATTTCTATCCATATTCTGAATTCTATCTCTGTCATTTCAACCATTACAGTCTGGTTAATAACCCTTGCTTTGGTGTGAGTCCATTCTCATGATGCTATAAGGACATAACCTAAGACTGGGTAATTTATAAAGGAAAGAGGTTTAATTGACTCACAATTTCACAGGGTTTGGGAAGCCTCAGGAAACTTACACTCATGGCAGAAGAGGAGGCAAACACATTCTTCACAAGGCAGGAGAGGGAAGAATGAGCAAGAGGGGAAAAGCCCCTTATAAAACCATCAGATCTCATGAGAACAGCATGAGATCACTATCATGAGAACAGCATAAGGGTAACTGCTCTCATGATTAAATTACCTTCCACTGGGTCCTTCCTATGGCACTTAAGGATTATGGGAACTACAATACAAGACGGGATTTGGGTGGGGACACAGCCAAATTATATCACTAGGGAACTCCTGCAGTTATTTGGAGGAAAGAACACATTCTGGCTTTTTGAGTTGCCAGAGTTTTTAAACTGGCTCTTTCTCATCTGTCTGGACTGTTGTTTTTTTAACTGTGGTATAAACTGAGTACAACCAGTAGATTTCTTTTATGGATGTTTTCAGAGGGCCACACTTTGTGTAGGGTCTTTATTTGTAGCTGAATTCTTGTACTTGGTTTCACATGGGGCTCTTAGCAAAGTATTTTTGAAGTTAAATTTTTGGGCTATGATCCAGTAGGTGGCACTTAAGCATAATGGCCAGCAGGTAGGCTCTTGCTCAGCCATGTGGCTCCTCTCCTCATGATTGAACCTGTGCTCCCTCTCAGTGCTCAGAAAGTGTGGGCTTCTCTCCCACTGGAGTGCTAGCTGCAGATCATGGCTTGGCATTCCCAGGCTGCACAATACAGCTGTGAGCTGAACTCAAGCTTTCCCCAGCTTGAAGGCAGCAGGGGAAGGGACCTTAACAGTGGCTGTTGCAGAGGGTCTTTCACTTGTCTGTCGGGACTCTATTCCAGAGAGATGTGGAAGTGCTATCTATCACCTGAGACGGGGTGGCTGCACTATGGGCCCAAGCAGTGGGGGCCTAGCCTGGTAACTGGAAGGGCTCAGGTGCATCCCATGGGAGATAGACTGGCCTCTTCTTTTTAGGACAACTGAAGCTTGCTGGAGGTATGGTCAAAGCACTCAAGAGTCTTTGCTCCTTCCCCAGTCTGAGAGCAGCATGGGAAATACCACTGCCCTGGCAGAGGGGCTTTCAGTTGCCTCTGGGAGCTCCACCTCAGAGAAACGTGGAGCCGCTGCTACTGGAAATGTTCACCCAAGGGGTGTGGCTGCTGCACTGCTAGTGTGAGCTGTGGTCTCCACACGTTAAGGAGCTGAGGGCCCAGGGCTCATAGAGGGGAGAGACTGGTCCTCGCACTGTATGGTGACTGTGGAATGCTGAAAGTGCGAGTGGAGGCACTTTGTTTCTTCCCCAGACCAAGGGCAACAGGAGCAGGACCACTTCTGTGGCAGTGGGAAAGGGGTTGTCAGCTGCCTCTGGGAGCCCCTCTTCTGTGTGCTGCAGATGCCAGTGAAACGACTAGGCCCTGAGTTTCCTCCTCAGAATGAGGACAGTTAGGGTGGTACCCTTGCAGCTATGATGGCGAGGGACTGTGGATTGTCTCTAGGATTTCCTCCTCAGAGAAATGCAGAGCTGCCTCTGACTGAAGTGTTCAGGCAGGGGTCGGGTGGTTGTGCTGGAGTCCCCGCTCAGGAGGCCCCACCCAGTAAGGAGAAGTAGGAATGGGGACCCACGTGGAGAACAGCCCAGCCACTTTTCCACATGGCAGTTGTACTGTGCCAGGGATCCACGCCAGTCCCTAATCACCGCACAACCTCCGCAGCCTGAGGGCTACCAGGCAGCAAAGATGGTGGCCTGCCCCTCCCTCTGGGCGTGCTGTCCCAGGGAAGTACAGAGCAGCTACCCACCTAAGAGCCTCTACAGGGGGTGGCTGGAGTCCCAGCTTCGGAAGTCCCGCCAGTGAGACTCAGAATTGAGAACCTGCATAAAAAATAGTCTGGCTGCTTTTCTGCAGAGCTGCTGCACTGTACTGGGGCACTGCACCGTCCTCTAAGCACTGCATGCTCCCCAGAGCCTGAAGGCAACAGCAGCTAGGGTTATGAAGTAGCAAAAATGGCGGCCTGCCCCACCCTCTGGGAGCTCTGACCCATGGAAATGCAGAGCAGCTACCAGTGGAGGGTGGCTGGAGTTTCAGGTTGGGACATCCTGCCCAGTGAGAAGCAGGATTGGGGACCCACATAAAAAACAGTCTGGCTGCTTTTCTGTGAGGTGGGCTGTGCTGGGGCACTCTCCATAGCCTGAAGCCGACAGGCAAAGCAGCCAGACAGCAAAGATGGCGGCCTGCCTCTCCTGCTGGGAATTCTGTCCAAGGGCGGTGCAGAGCTGCCACGGACCTGAGAGCCCCAGCTGGGGTGCCTGTCGTCTTAGGCCAGCGGGCCTTATTTTGTGAGGTTCAGGGGAGGTGAGGCCTGCAGTCCATCACTGCTCAGCCCCCTGGATTTGCCGTTTTCCTGAGGGCATGCAAGGGAGCCTGACTTACTCCATTGCTGGAGCTGGAGCTGCTAAGTCTGGGGTGCCCAGGGATCCAGTGCTCTGGAGACTACACATGCGCCTTAGTGGCAGCTCTGCCCAGGCACTGATAGAGGCAGGAGACAGCCAAATGCCTAGGCAAATAGGGAAAGGTCCCTGGAGAATCTCTGACCCACCCTGCAAGTCTACACCAGATGCTTGTGCAGATGGAGAACCTGCACAGATGGTTCTGGGCATGGTTCTCATGCACATCGTGGGCGGGGGGATGGGATAGAGCCACCAGGAACTCGTACCTTGTGTGGGAGGAGGAGCCTGGCCTCTTCAACTCCTCTGTGATGGCCTGGCATTCAATTTTTTGTGAGCTGGAAACCTGGATGCAGGATCCCGCTCTTTGTGGAGAGCTTTCCTTTCACTGAATAAATTCCACTTTCCTTACTCTTCAATGTGTCCGTGAGACAAGAACTCGGAGTTAGCTGAACTAAGGAGCAAAAAATCCTGCATGAGCCCACATAGGGCTTCCTATCAGTCTGAAGGCCCTCGTGGGGTGAGTTCAGGAGGGGATCTCCTGAGCCCAGGGCTGCAAAGGTCTGTGTCAGGGACAGGAGTCGCCAGGGACTCTCACTCACTGATTCCCTGTAGAGGCAGAGCCTCCCCTGGTTCTGTGCCACTCCTCCTGGGCAGTTGTCCAGTCTCATTCCTCTCCATTCTCCACCAGTGGAGCTGATTCCTTGATTAATCCCAAGGTGCCCATCTGGATATTTCAGTTGAAGATCTATTATTTACACATCTTTTTTTTTTCTCTGTGAGAACGACACGCAATAGCTGCTTTGAGTCAACCAACTTGAAGCCCTGATATTTTCATTTTAACAGGCAATTAAATTGATTGTACTGAAATTATAAACGCTGTTTCTTGAGCAGCAGCTCAAATATCAGTTAAGTGTTCTTTTTCTTTTTAATTTTGTGTGTTTATTTGTTTTAACCTTTATATGTGCTGTTTTGTGTTTCACTCAGGCATGTGTGGTTCAGGACTCAGCTGAAAATTTAAGCTGAGTCTATCACAGAACTTAGTGCCTCTCTACCTTGCTGTCTCTCTCATTTTTAATATTCTCCCCTTACTCTTCAACAACTATGGTATTCCTGAACTTAACCCTCTGGATCTTCAGAGCAGAGAAAGTGTGAATTTCCTTTATTCAACTTCAGCTTTTCCTCAGGCTAGAATTCCTAAAACAGAAAATTCAACGCATGTAAGACACTTTTTCCAAGTTGATGGTCCAGTCCACTGTCTTATTCACATTTTTTGAAGTTGTTCATTTTTGTAGTTGTCTAGAGTTGTAGCTGATGTATTTAAGAATGTCAATCGAATAGGAGCTTGATCAGCCTTTTAGGAAACAGTACTCACTTCAAGCTATCTTGAGCTTATATGCCATCAGTCTTAAAAAATGATGAGCTGGGCATGGCCCTGAAGTCCCAACTACTTGGAAGGCTGAGGCAGGAGAATTGCTTGAGTTCAGGAATTTGAGGCTTGTACAGTGCACTATGACCATGCCTGTGAATAGCCATTGTACTTTAGCCTGGGCCACATAGTGAGACCCTGTCTCTAGAAAATGAAATAAAATGATGGCATGCAATTCAATAATTTTTATGACAGTTTTATTTAGATAAAAGTTACACACCATAAGATTCATCCATTTAAAGAATACAATTCATGTTTTTTTAACTATAGTCACAGTTGCATAATAATCACCATTGTCTAATTTTAGTACATTTTCATCACACACAGAAACTGTGACTATTAGCAGTCATTCACCGTTCATTTTCCCTGCAGCCCCTAGAAATCACTAAATTGCTTTCTCACCATATGGATTTTCCTATCCTGAATATGTTATAGAAATGGAATCATAGAATATATGCTCTTTTGACTGGCTTCTTTTTATTAACATAATGTTTTCAATGTTCATCTATGTTGTACATGTATTAGTAATTCATTCATTTTTATTGTCAAATAACATTCCATTGTACAGATATACCACATTTTGCCTATGTAACAGTAGGTGGACATTTGGGTTTGTTTTCCAGTGTTTTGCTATCATGAATACTGCTATGAACATCCCAGTACAAATATTTATGTGTACACATATTTTCATTTCTCATGGAATATACTTATGTGAGGGATGACTGGGTCATATGTTAAATTTTTGTTTAACTTTTTGAGGAATTGTCAAACATTCCAAAGAGGCTTCAGTATTTTACATTCTTAGCAATCTATTAAGGCTTCAGTTTCTTCACATTTTTGGCAACACTTGTTATTATTTGTCTTTTTGATTTTTGTTATCCTAGTGAGTGTGAAGTAGTATCACATTGTGGTTTTGACTTATATTTCTCTGTTGACTAGAAATGTTAACTATCTTTTAATGTGCTTATTGATCATTAATGTATTTTCTTTGGAGAAATGTCTATTCTAATCATTTGCCCATTTTAAAATATTGGAATATTTTTTATTTTTATTGTTGAGTTATAAGAATGCTTTGTATATCTTGAACAGAAGTTCTTAGGAGATATAGGACTTGCAAATATTTTCCTCCATTCCATGGGCTGTCTTTTCACTTTATTAGTAGTGTCTTTTGAAAATGAAAGTTTTTAAATTTGAATTATGTCCAATTTATTTTTTTTCTTTTCATACTTGTACTTTGGTGTCATATTTAAGCAGCCATTACCTAATTCAGGGTCAATGAAGAATTATCATTATTGTTTTCTTCTAAAAGATTTATAGTTTTTGTTCTTATACATTATGACCCATTTTGAATTAATTTCTGAATGGAGTGTGAGATAGGGGCTCGATTCCATTTTATTTTACATGAAAATATCCAGTAGTGCCAGTGCCAATTCTTGAACAGATTTCTTTTTCCCCATTGAATTGACTTGGAACCCTTGTGAAAAATCAATTTACATAAACGTAGGAGTTTACTTCTGAACTTCCACTTCTATTCTATTGCTCTATCTGTCTCTCCTTATGCCACTACCACACTGTCTTGATTACCGTAGATATGTGGTACGTTTGGAAACTGAGAAGTGTAAGTTCTCCAACTTTGTCCTTTATTTCAAGATCATTTAAGTTATTCTGGGTCCCTTGCATGTCCAAGTAAATTTCAGGGTAAGCATGTTAATGGTTGCAAAAAATAAAGCAGTATGAATTTTAATAATAGTTGCATTGAATTTATAGATTAATTTAGGGAATATGGCCATATTAATATTATTGTCTTCCAATTCACGATCATAAGATGGCTTTCTGTTTATTTCAGTTTTCTTTAATTTCTTTCAACATTATTTCATAGTTTGGCCTACAAGTTTTGCATTTCTTTTGTTTTTTTAAGTATTTTATTCTTTTTGATGATATTATAAATGGAATTATTTTCTTAATTTTATTTTCAGATTGTTCATTGCTGATGCATGGGAATACAATTTATTTTTGCAGATTGATCTTTCAGTCTAAAACTGTGTTGAGACACTGGTTAATTCTGATAGGTTTTTTTTTTTTCCTGAATTCTTCAGGATTTTTCGTATATAAGATGATTTGGTAGTATTCTTTGTGCTATCTAATGCAGATAACTGTCAACCCTGTGTATTTTATAGATGTTCTTTACCAAGTTGAGGAAGCTTTTACCAATTCTAGTTTGTTTAATAGTTTCATCATGAAAAAATACTGGATTTCATCAAAATCTTTTTAATGTCTGTTTAGATGATCATGTGGTTTATTCTGTATTGATATGGTGCATTTTATTAATTGATTTGGGAATGTTTAGTCAATCTTTGATTTCTGGAATAATTCAAATTGGTTATAGTGGTTAGTCATTTTTAAATATTGTTATATATTGCTAGCATTTATACATTACTACAATTTTATTGAGAATTTTTGTATACTTAGGGAAATTGGTTTGTAGTTTTCTTAGAATGTTCTTGTCTGATTTATAGATCAAAGTAAAACTAACTTCAAAAATGAGCTAAAATACTCTTTTTCTCTTTTTGGAAGCAGTCATGGGAATTTGCTATTAATTCTTTTTTAAAAGTTCAGTAGAATTGATTAATGTACCCATCTATACTTTTACCTTTTGTTATGACAAACTTAAAAAATTATTAATTTGATTCTTTTTCTGTTATAATTATTCAGATTTTCTACTTCTTTTTGACTCCCATTTAGTAAATTCCATCTTTGGAGGAGTTTTTCCATTTCATCTACAGTATCTAATTTGTTGGCATATAGTTGTGTATAACATTCCCTTATAATCCTCTTTATTTCTGTAATATCAGTAGTAATGTTCCCTCATTCATAACTGATTTTGGTAAGTTGAGTCTTTCTTCTTTCTTTTTCTGTTAAACCTAATTACAGGTTTGTCAATATTTTTTATCTTTTCAAAGATCAACTATTCATTTCATTGTTTTTCTGTATTATTTTTCTATTCTCTATTTCATTTATTTTAGTTCCACTCATTATCATTTTCTTCTGCTGCTTGCTTTGCATTTAGTTTATGCTTCTTTTTATTTTTTTAGGGTGAAAGTTTAGGTTATAGCTTTCAGGTCTTTCTTATTTTTTAATGTAGGCAGTTATTATAACTATGCATTTCCCTCTAAGCATGGACTTAGCTACATCCTGTAAATTTTATTACATGTTTTTATTTTCATTTTCATTTTCATTCATTCATCTTAAAAATATTTTCTTTTTCTTTCTTTTTTTCTCTTTTTTTTCTTTTTCTTTTTTTTTTTTTTTTTTTTTTTTTTTTTTTTTT